>NC_090252.1:16567286-16779044 GCF_037325665.1 Littorina saxatilis | reverse complement strand
TGGCTTGATTTAATTTTTTAGCGCATCAAGGACGATACCATGTTCATGGAGAGTAGGTCAGTCCAGCCAAAGTTTGGAACAGTTTGGAGCCCAGGTTGAAAGAACAGGCTGTAGCCTCTAATAAAGAACTTTTGACCATTTCCCATGCCGTCACATTACCTTTCTAAACATGGTCAATTGACTGAAGATGTCAATCTTTTTTTCCGAGCAGAAGTCGCTTATTACAAATAAAGGGTATACAGTTGCTGAAAGTTAGGAAACAGGATTGCGACGTTGACAACGGGTTGTTCAGTACGTCTAGGTACATGACGGCAGTTCCGAATTCCCCTTACCCAGCTTGTTTGGTTTCGTCCAAGATTGTGTCAGAAGGTCAAGATTTTGTGGGAACAGGAGAAATTTGGTGGGAAAACTCAGTCACTCAAGGCTTGGCTTGGAGTCAGGGTCAGAGAAAAAGCCTCTTGACAAATAAAGGTTTTACGACAATATATAGACTTGTAACACATTTGGTTAATTTAAGGTGGAACATCGCAATGGCGAGGTATCGCTGACTCAGTGAGTGCACTCACACACACACACACACACACACACACACAAACACACACACACACATACTCACACACTCACACACACACGCACACATACATACATACATACATACATACACACACACATACACACACACACACACACACACACAAACACACACATACTCACACACTCACACACACACGCACACATACATACACACACACACACACACACACACACACACACACACACACACACACACACACACACACACATACACCACGACCCTCGTCTCGATTCCCCCTCTATGTTACACACAAACGCACACATACACACACACACACACACAAACACACACACATACACACACACACACACACGCGCACACACTCACACACACACACACACACACACACACACACACACACACATACTGAAACAGACACACACACACACACACGCACACACTGAAACAGACATACATATAGCGAGAGAAACAAGAGGCGAAGACTTCAAGGCTCACGTAAGAAATCGACAAACAGTAACACAAACTCAATCACTCCGTCACACACACACACACACACACACACACACACACACACACACACACACACACACATACACACACACACACACACACACACACACAGTAAGCATAGGTGAAACTGTGCAAGAAAGCGAGACACTGGATCTGCCAACTAGTCTCGGCCCGCTCACAATAACAATGACCGATACTTTCAGTAATTCCTTCGCGTGACGTCTAACCCTCTTACGTCATAATGTGACGTCTTCAAATGTTTAAGTTTCTATCACACACGTCAAACACTTTTGACCGAGACGTAATCTTCTTATGCGAGCTTTATCCATAGACTCGGAAATGTTAAAGTTTCTATCACACACACACACACGCACCACGGACCTACATTCTACTGGATGGCTGTCTCAGTGCGCGCTCTCTCTCTCGCCTTGTCAGGCAGTGAGAGAAACGAGGTCAAACCAACTGCTGGGGATCGATCACATCCGGTTTCAGGGCCGGACCAAATGAGTTGTAAGGGGGGGGTTCCTCCTTTTTTGGGGGGGCAAATCAGCGAAGTGGAAATTTTTGAAAAACGGTTAAAATCTGTGCAATCTGGTGCATTCTGGGCCTTGTTTTGAGGGTTAACCTTCGCCGGCACTCGTTATCGACTACACACGGACGCACTCGTGGGTCCGTGCGGACCCAGATGGGTGTTTGATTGCACATATCTCTTAAACGAGTTGGAATTTCTTAATGAGCTTTTAGAAATGCCTCAGAAATGCCTCAGCTATCATCTCCTAAAAGCTCATTAAATTTCAGTGATAATTAATTAATTATACACGGTATTTGGAACAATTAAAATATTATGGGTCTGCATGGCCCCACGAGTGCCACGGAAGGGTTAGCACAATTTTCCTTCTTTGAGAAGTATGGGTCCGCACGGACCCACGAGTGCCTCGGAAGGGTATACACGCTTTTCCTTCTTTGAGAAGTATGGGTCTGCACGGCCCCACGAGTGCCTCGGAAGGGTATACACGCTTTTCCTTCTTTGAGAAGTATGGGTCTGCACGGCCCCACGAGTGCCTCGGAAGGGTATACACGCTTTTCCTTCTTTGAGAAGTATGGGTCTGCACGGCCCCACGAGTGCCTCGGAAGGGTATACACGCTTTTCCTTCTTTGAAAAGTATGGGTCCGCACGTCCCCACGAATGCTTCCGTGTGTAGTCTAAATTTGACAATTAATTAATTAATTAATTATCACTGAAATTTAATGAGCTTTTAGGAGATGATAGCTTGTTGGGTGTCTGAGGCATTTCTAAAAGCTCATTAAAAAATTCCAACTCGTTTAAGAGATATTTGCAATCAAACACCCCTCTGGGTCCGCACGGACCCACGAGTGCCGGCGATGGTTAAGAGCAGCATTGTTTTGGTGCTAAAACTAGTAAAAGTCAAAGCAAGGTACATGCTTTTTCCAGGGGTGGGGTTCCGGAACCCCTGGAACCCCCCCCCCCCTCCCCCCCCCTGCGTCCGGCCCTGGGTTTCAATTCCACCAGCAATGTCGTCTGCAAAAACGTCAACGTCGACGACATTCTTCGGGTAAAATGAAAGCTATTACTATGTTTTCCGCGTATAACTTATGAACTGTTGATTTTATAATATTGAAAATCTTCTTGCTTACGTTTTTTGTTCTCCCTGTCGCCGTAAATACTCGCTTTGTCGACTGTAAGTTGTGCAACAGTACACTTGCAGATTGTCCTACTCCTAGTCTACGAAGCTAGTAGTTTGCTAACTTTGGCTTGTTTGTGTTCTCATTAATAGCCTTTTTGTTTTCAATTCGTATAACAACTATGAATATTTCATAGACGGTTTTTTTTCCCTCACAGGACGAGGATGAATTCGATCTGACAAAATGATGAAGAAAGGGGAAAAATGAAGATTTTTGCTGTGTTTGTTGGGCCACATTTTTTAAGTCCAAAAAAGGTGAGAAATATTCATAACAAATTCAGTTTTGGGTCTTTTTCAAATCTGTTTGATGCATCTTTTCTGTGACCATTGTGGCTATGCACTGACACACAAAAAAGTGAAAAAAAGGGGAGAAATGAAGATTTTTTCTTACTACATCACAGTCAGGGATAGTCAGGGATTGTTGACAAGTACATTGTCAAGAGGTCAAAACAAATTTTAAAAGCTGTTGGACACTGCACTAGTGTTGCTATAATCAAGGCGAGTCTGGAACAATGGGTCCACCCCACCAAAAAGTCAACATGGAATTAGTTATGATTTTTTTAGCCTTTCGGCTTGGGTACGGCCAAGTCAAAAAGGTGGGAAAGGTTAGAAATAGTCATAACAAATTCAGTTTTGGGTCTTTTTCAAATCTGTTTGATGCATCTTTTCTGTGACCATTGTGGCTATGCACTGACACTCAAACAAGTGGAGAAAGGGGAAAAAATGAAGCTTTTTTCTTACTACATCACATAATCAGGGATTGTTGACATGTACATTGTCAAGAGGTCAAAACAAATTTTAAAACCTGTTGGACACTGCACTAGTGTTGCTCTAATCAAGGCGAGTCTGGAACAATAGGTCCACCCCACCAAAAAGTCAACATGGAATTAGTTATGATTTTGTTAGCCTTTTGGCTTGGGTACGGCCAAGTCAAAAAGGTGAGAGGGGTTACAAATAGTCATAACAAGTTCAGTTTGGGGTCTTTTTGAAATCTGTTTGATGCATCTTGTCTGTGACCATTGTGGCTATGCACTCAAAGTCAAACAAGAAGAGCAAACGCTCGATCGAGTCACTTTCGCAGTTCTGAATATTATATGAGGCATCAGATGGACAGGAAGAAATTGCTATTCACAACACAATGCATACCTGAAGAATGAGATTGCATGGATCGAGCAACAAAATATTTACCTTGGCATTAAAAAATACTCTCATTAATCTCACATAAACAAACCCCATCAATAACTTAATTCACATAAACTAGCATCATTAATTTTTTTTCGAAGCAATCATATTAACAGTAGACACACTAACATTTGTTACTCTTAGAGCTGTGTCACTTTTATAGTTTACGAGAAAAGCCCAACGTTAAGTTGTGTGTTGACGAACAGGAAAGGCTAGTTATCTCCCCTGTGTTTCCGATAACGTTTGTAAAAAGCTACAGATGTAAATAATTTGACGTAAAGAATAATCCTATAAAGTTTGAATCAAATCCGATGAATAGTTTCAGAGATATGATATTTCAATTTTTTTCCTTCAAGACATACCTGTGACCTTGAAAAAGGTCAAAGGTCACCAAAGCAGACGTCAAAGTGTAGAGGTCACTGGGAGTCACGTTCACATAAAATTTGAGCCCGGTCACTTTTATAGTTTCCGAGAAAAGCCCAACGTTAAGTTGTGTGTTGCCGAACAGAAAAGGCTAGTTATCTCCCTTGTTTTTCTGATAACGTTCGTAAAAGGCTACAGATGTAAATACTTTGATGTAAAGAATAATCCTACAAAGTTTCAATCACATCCGATGAACTTTGTCAAAGATATAAAATGTCTAATTTTTCCTTTGACGCTGACCTGTGACCTTGAAAAAGGTCAAAGGTCAACGAAACCATCGTTAAAGTGTAGAGGTCATTGGAGGTCACGACTAAACAAAATATGAGCCCGATCGCTTTGATAGTTTCCGAGAAAAGTCCAACGTTAAGGTGGTGTCTACCCTAAGACAGACTAACACTGACCGATTACATAGAGTCACTTTTTCTCAAGTGACTCAAAAAGTGCAGAAAGGTGACAAATGAAGATTTTTTTCTTCTTACAAGACAATGTGTGATTTGGCACATTTTGCCTCAGTCTTTATCAAGAGCCTGTCTAACCCACTTTGAAGCTGTTGGAGACTGCAGTAGTGTTCCTTACATCAAGACGAGTGCACAATGGTGCATTTCTAACCCCCCCCCCCCTAATGTTCACTTAAATATCAATCAATCAATAGATATTCAGTCACAGTTTAACTAACTCATTCACCCTCATCACTCACTCATCCATCCATCACAACAACACTGTTTGATGCACACACTGCCTGCCTTCCGCACTGGGAAGCCGCTTCGCTTCGCAACAACAACAACACTGAAAACTCGCCGGGAAATACCCCCACGTACCACACGTGTGCTTGTTTCTTCCGACTAATATCAATTTTGGAAAAAAAAGGACAAAACTGGATGAAAAATTCTACGGCCCCAGCAATCTCATTACTCTGAAAGGGGAACCGGAAGTGGCTGGTCCCCAGGTTTCGAAGTTGACCGATATTCCCACTAAAGTGACCTAGATCCTGAGACAGCCATCCAGTAGAATGTAGGTCCGTGCACGCACAGACAGACAAAGTTTACCAACGCATTGGCTACACTTACGTGAGCCAAAAATGAGAAAGAGAAAGTCGTCAGTAAGTAGTGGTATTGACACGTAGCGATAATGACACGTAGCGCAAACAGATGTAGTGCTGTCGACACGCTGAACGAATGATAGCGACTCATAGACACATTATTTGTAGCACTAATCAACGTAGCGATAGCGGCACGTTGCACAAATGACACGTACGACAAATGACACGTAGCAGAAATGACACTTAGCGCTAGCGATACGCACCCCCAAAACTTGCTGTTTTTCAGAATTGTCGTCGCTCTCTTTTACACACTAGATCAGCGTGACTGCGCAACAGATTTGAACGAAATGTGTATGAACTGTTAGGTAAGACACCAAATAAACTTTCGGATGACTGTACACAATTTAAAATATCATTCTGTTTAAAGGAAAAGTCCAAGGTTTAGGGTCACTTTTGATAGGTTGAAACTTTTAATTCATTAACCACAATTGTATGTGTAAAAATGAACACAGAAGCCCCAAAAGTATACTTTGAAACCTTTTTTTGCTGTCCCGAATTGTTCCACCGCGCGCGCAGTCTTGGCTCATGACCTTTTGCACACGTGTTTACTACGTCACACACTGCTCGAACAAGTATGGCCACTCACAGTATTTACAGCAGCGAGGAAGAGGAGGAGTACGACGGACCACGTTTGAGCCAGGCTATCGTTCTTCCTACCAGTTTGAACCACGGAAGAAAGACGAGGAAAGAAGGCCACAAGACGCTGCTCGTAACAGAGCCAGCATGCAGAATCGGCAACACTGACTGGTATGTGATTACTATTGTTGTCGCTATCTTCTGCATGCTAGATCAAAAGTCATGTGCGTTTTCCACTCATCAGTTCTTGTGCTTCTGTTGGTATGTTAGCATGACAGGATTATGCTAAGCTGAGCTTTTCAAGCGTCTTGTTTTCTTACCACTTGGATATTTTACTTGGGACTGTACAGTTCAGAATAAATGTATCTGCAGTGTTGCCTACACTTGACGATCTCTTTCCCCTCTGGGAATTCTAAGCACGGTTTTTTTCCCGTTTACACAACAAAACATGTTGATAGTAAGTCAAATTGCGTAATGCCATTTTCTCGTACAGAATGACATTGATGTTGATGATATTTTCACTGATTCGTGACAGTAAGACACAGTGTTTCGTTTTAGGTAATGCATGGAACCACAAAACAGTAAAAGGGAGCTTTCTGAAATGGCGGCGGTGATTTCAATATTCAGAGATCTATCTCAGGAATATTGCCTTACATGTGCCTATGCCCCTGTAACCTTTTTATGTATTTTAGATCTGCCATGATACGATTTGTAAAACGACGGAAGGACATGAGTTATGGTCTAAAAGTGGTGATTTGGGGTATTTATTTTAGGAAGGAAATCGTGCCAGAGATGTTGTTTGGTCAGTAGGGAGGTTCAAAGGTAGAAGGACATTTCGATTAGGCATTGAAAATGAACGAAAGGCAATTCTGGGACGATACCAAGGATTGTTGTGAATGATGCAGACAAAGCGTGTGTGTGTTTTTTTTTTAATCAGTGCAGAATTTAATCTTGAGTGAAGCGGTATGTTTTTGAAGAACTCTTCAAAACAATCTTCGTTCTGTTGAATAGGAGGATGTGTGTGTGGGGGGGGGGGGGGGGGGGGGGGGGGGGCATAATGGCGTGTGCCCGATTTCAACAGAAAAACTAGGAAGATCTATCGACTTTTCGTAGATCTGAAAATAAATAATTCAGTGATGAACAAAGATTAATTTGTTTGTGCGTGTGTGTGTGTGTGTGTGTGTGTGTGTGTGTGTGTCTGTGTGTGTGTGTGTGTGTGTGTGTGTGTGTGTGTGTGTGCGCGCACGCGCGATACCCGTGATGAGGCGACCATTGTGTAGTGGCTATGTTCCCCAGGCTCCAACAGAAGCAGGCTGAAATCGAATTCTGTGAATGTGATCGTTTTTCGTGTGATGGAGCGATACCGCTAGTCGTTTTAACAAAAGAAGCTTTCTCAGAAATATCCAAAAATGCATACACAACAGTTCCCTTCTTTTGATTGATGTTTGGTCTGTTTTGTTTCGCAACATGGGACACTGTTCAAAAGACAGTGCAGGAGTATTTTCAAACACCTTGAGGAGACAAGACATTGTTTCTGTTTCACAGTGTCCAGGTCAGTCACGATGTGTGGTCAGTGTTAAAAAGCGACCCTGTTAGATTCACTCGAAGGGTACTAACACTGCATGTATTGTGAAACCGCGACTAATGGTACTGTTCGTGTTGTTTCTGTAAAGCATGGTAAGTTTTGTGCATACATAAGAATCACCCGGGTTTTTTGTGTGTCTCCTATGTGAACGGGGCATGCTGTTATGATTACAGAGTGATCTACTGTTTCAGGTGTCAGTGCGGACATTGCTGCCGGATGCCAACGTCTGTTGAGTGTGTGTGTTGCCACGACGTCAGACAAATCAAACAGAAGGGAGCAGGTAGGCTGCATCACAGCACATCCTGGCTTTCGTACCGTGTGCCTGGACATTTACTGCCTGGAGACCGCATAGTATTCGTACAAGCAGGACTACGGGCGTCTAAACTTCGATCTGCATGAGTATGTAACACAACACAAATCAGAAGATTATCATTCGGATATATTTGCATATTCTTACACTGACAAGAGAGTGAAATAGTACATTGTATTACACAAATAAACAGATCGGATACGTAAACTAGACACAAATACATCGAATCTAATTAAATCTTCATTATAAACATTAACAGTGGAAAATAACAGCAACTGGGAAACAATAGCATTTGTGTGAAATAAATACAAAACCTATTGTAAGACTGAACACCCACCCACAAACTTTTCAAGATACAATTTAATTGATGTGGGATTCTTCAGTATGTACACTTCTTACTTGCCGGTGTAGCACGATATTAATCATACGAGATTTTTACTCCGGAGTAAAAAATTCGTACGAATATGTTACTCTACTCATACGTGAGAAAGTTACTCCCCACAACAGGTGTACTCCGATTAAAAAAAATGACGAACAAAATTGTAACTCCCCTGACAAATAATTAACTAATACATTAATCCACCCTATCCACATAATTATCAGTATGATTAGAGCTTGTTCATTTTTCTTAAGTTTTGACATCGGAAATGTACCTCATTGCTTAGAATGGGTGTGTAGCTGATGATCGTTGGTGAAAGCCTACAGTAATAGAACTTGGCGGACATTGGTCATAGTCCGATAACTGCCTGCATACAGTATACCTACATAACAGATTCCAACACAAATTTCTAAAGTGAACATGTCATATCTTTATATTTATGGATGAAGAAAAGGAGGTTTCCGCCTGACATTTATCGGAAAAAAAGGAAGACATCTTCTGGAAGGTTTAAGATGCAAAGTTTCATGAAGATCTCAGCAATCATTTTCAAGGAATCGCTCCACACGCTTTCTATACGATTTTCGTATGAAATTGTAATCTATTTTCTTGCAACGGGTTATTGATATATAGATTTTAAATATTTGCCTATATTATATTTGTGACAAAAATGCAGTGCGTTCAATGTTATTCTGGGATTGCTTTACACCACTTGTTTCTTTCTTGCTTTCGCAGGAAATACAGATATGTCGCCTACAGGCAGCTGGTGCGATGGTGTTGGGGTTTTCTAGGCAAAAGCATCAGGGTGCCTCTACCAGCTTGTGCCGTGAAAACGATCAGGGACACTTTCCCAGACGGAGGAAGAGTGGGGTTCAAACTCCCCCAGCTGGAGGGAATCGTGTGACCCTGTGTTGAACAGCTTCCTGTATGGTGGGACGATGGTACTGGGATGCCAGGTGGTCTGGTACATGGTCCACATGATCCCACAAACTTAGTTCCAGGTTCCTGGGGCTGTTGGTGTACTCCAGCATCAGATACTCTGTGAGCCGGTCAGCATAGCCTGTGCCCCGCAAATAGAAATACAAATTAAATCGATGAATTTGACTCAAGAAATAACTGTTTGTGGTGATATGCATCGGTATGAATGTATAACGGGTACATTAAATATACCCCCACCCCCTCTTGTGTTACAACGTTCACTACCTTTCTTGGTTAAATGAACTGCTTGAAGTTAAACTTTTAGAAATTTACCCTCACTATTATATATTTTTCTAATTTCTAAGATTTGATTTTGTTACATATCTTTTTTAGGACATAGAGTGGGAGTTCCACTAAACTCAGGTCTGTCAAAACTTTTGCATCAGATAGTGAATTTATGACTCGGAAACATACTCATAAGGGAGAGATCATTGAAACGGAAAGCAGAGGTTATTTGTGGAATTCCCCAAGTCTTCGTGCATGCGAGTGTCCGACAAACAAAACTGTAGCACGTTCAACCATCTTGACAGAAGTAACAAATACCCACGCTTCCAAAGTAGGTTAGAACTGTTGCAGAGTAGTACAGGAAGGTTTTTCACACTATAACTACCACTCTCATGAAGTTTTTCACTTCAATTGAAAGCCCATGATAGTGGTACGATATCAAAACAGAAAAGCTTAAAAAAACAATGATACTCGCCGGGATTATTGTCGCTTTTCTACTCCTCAAAAACTCAGCTAATATTTCGGCTGTCACTGTTTAGTCAGGATGATTGTGGGCTATGTTTATAATGTACCCATCAACCTCTGTTTTACCCCACCCCGTGTCATCCGGGTTGCTCCAAAACAACATTGTCTGCTTCAGGAGCAGACGACAGAGAAATAGTATACATCACAATCACATACGGACATGATCTGTTGCATAAATTCCCTTTTCTTTCTTTTTATCTTTTTTTTTTCTTTCGTGGGGGGTGGGAATGTTTACAACAATGTACATGAGATATAGCGAAATTCGTGATTAAGCGTGAAACGGGACATTGGGCATTTCTCCATGTTCAACAAAGAAACAGCGACAGAAGATTCATGACAAAAGCTTGTACCTTCCAGTGATAACTGTGTCACAGCTCTCCTCGGATTGGTTACTGAGTTCCCAGTCCTCGTTTTCTCGGTCTGTCACCATTCCCTCCTCCTCGTCTGACTCGCTGACGGGCTCTTCCTCCATAACTTTGAAAAGATGTTCATGCACTGCTAGCGGTTGTCGGTTTCCTTTGGGTTCTTCAGGATCCGTCTGCTGGTAGAAGTCAACCTTTTTCATCTGAACAAGAGGTGCTGGGTGTACCTTATCATGTGAACAAGAGGTGCTGGGTGTACCTTATCATATGAACAAGAAGTGCTGGGTGTACCTTATCATGTGAACAAGAGGTGCTGGGTGTACCTTATCATCAGTTTGTGACCCTTTAAAACAGAAAGAACACTTCATCCTTTGCAACTTTCATGCTCATAATAAAAACATGAAATTCTATATTTAGCGCGCATGTGTGTGTGTGTGTGTGTTTGTGTGTGTGTGTACGTGTGTGTGTGTGTGTGTGTGTGTGTGTGTATCAATGTGTGTGTGTGTGTGTGTGTGTGTGTGTGTGTGCAGGGCCGGATCTGGGGGGGGGGGGTCCTGGGGTTCCGGAACCCCCCCCCCCCCCCCCCTGGCCATCCAATGTACCTCTCACTCTCAGAGAAAAAAAAAGTGGACTTTGGACCCCTGCCTTCAGTTGGAACCCCCCCTCAAACGAACTTGGTCCGGCCCTGGTGTGTGGGTGTACGTACACCTTTCACATTGCTGTGGGTTGACTGTCTGTGCGCAGGCAAATATTTTGATGACTGGCGGTTTTTCGTGACAGCGGCAAATACAGCAGAGCTTGTTATGGAGTGTCCTTTTGTTCTCATCGTTTGCCGTTGGGAATCGTGACAGTTCCCTTTTCCTCTGGAAGTAAAAGAAGAAAGACACTTAGTCTAATGATAATTTGATTTGAAAGTATGCTTGGTCTGGTATTGTCTATTGACCTATTCAGAACATTGAAAATTGAAATACCCACTGAAAGACGTATGGATATTATCATGTGTGTATCCATGCGTAAGTTTCAACACATAAGCTGGTTTTACGTGTCTCAGTCAATGCAGACAAATCACATGCACGATTCTCACATCTCTCGTCTTTCAGTAGCAAAAACTGCACGCTTACAATAGATATTTTATACATAGTGAATTATAATTCAAGCAAACACTGTCAATGTCATGGATTTACATTTGGAGTTTGCGATCATATTTACCCCACGCTTGGCACATATATTGTGTAATGTCTCCAAAAAAGAAACTGACAACGTGTTACTCTTAATCTGCCGCGCCACCCCCCACCCCTATCCGTCACCCCCACCCGCTCTTGTTCCTGCCCAGCCCCCATTTTCCACAGCTCAGCTCAGACCGTTATGCAACAGTGTTGCCTGTGGCGCTTCGACGTCAATACATCATCTTTGTAATCCAGCAGTAATAGCCGGACCAAGACACACTAATCTGCACCAATTCACATTTGCTGCGCACCAATATCATATGTATTATGTGGGTGCATGGTCAAAACAAAAAACATCTACTACATCTACAATCAAAGTACACTGACCTTCAAGCAGCTTTGAACGGAGGGTACTGCCAATCGCGACAATACTCTTTTCGGTTGAAACCCCAACCTGTTTTGCTCAAAGTTGATGAAGTCGGTTTGCACGAAATGTTCACTGCAAATGAACCTGCTTTTGCCAGACACTTTTAAATGCGCACGCTTTAGCTGTGGAAACATCTCCCATTTCGATAACAAACTTAGGTTTTTGGTAGGAAATCTGTGGAAGGAAATGCCGCTTGTTGTTTGCGTGTTTTTGCAGTTTGCGGCTGCACACCTACGAGGCATTCTTCCGGACCCAGTTATCACTTTTACACATGTATGCATGAACACCACGCTGGTTGAACCAAAACAAACACTGTGACGTCACAGTGAACCGACGTCACAGTGAACCAAAAATCACGTGACCACAACATGACCCCAGGCGGCTTGTCTTGGTTAGCCCACCAATAATAAATGTTCAATTACAACAACAACAAAATTTTTAATAATTTTTCAAATATTTTTCCTGAGATGTTTATAACATTTGGCATTCGATATTCAAGCTTTTGGAGATATTTCAAAACCTTGGACTTGTCCTTTAAGTCACCGTTTTGACGGTGGTTGAAAGTGAATCATGCCGTCAAAAAACGCCATGTTTGAGGGTAGACGTGGTCACGGACCGGTGACGTCATACCGAAATATTGCTCAGATTCAAGAAACACATTTTTGAGCAGAAGAAAGACTGATCTTCAATTACACGTACATTTCTGACCAAAAAAAATCTGCTGTTTAACATTTGGGCTATACCACTGAAAATATCCTTAAGTTTTTGTGCTCAGTGTACATCCGCAGGCTTTGCACGAGTACAGCTTGTCCGTCGCTTTTTCTTTAGTTGTCATGCGGTAACTTCTTCTTCTTCTTCTGCGTTCGTGGGCTGAAACTCCCACGTACACTCGTGTGGTTTTTTTGCACGAGTGGAATTTTACGTGTATGACCGTTTTTTACCCCGCCATTTAGGCAGCCATACGCCGTTTTCGGAGGAAGCATGCTGGGTATTTTCGTGTTTCTATAACCCACCGAACTCTGACATGGATTACAGGATCTTTTTTGTGCGTACTTGGTTTTGTGCTTGCGTGTACACACGGGGGGTGTTCGGACACCGAGGAGAGTCTGCACACAAAGTTGACTCTGAGAAATAAATCTCTCGCCGAACGTGGGGACGAACTCACGCTGACAGCGGCCAACTGGATACAAATCCAGCGCGCTACCGACTGAGCTACATCCCCGCCCTATGCGGTAACAATAATAGAAATAATTCTTTCAAGACAAAGCAACTGTCCAATAAAGCCTATTCTAAGACGCAGATCATTTTGATACAGTAATCATGGACACGTTTGAGTACTTTCTGAAAGGTAACCTGATAACTAGCACTCGGTTAAAAACAAGTGTGTCCATAAAAACTTAAAAATGTGTCCACACAAACCTCACGCAGACTTTAGTAGGCCTATTTAGACTTTCTATGGGCACCCATAAAACAAGCGGTACGATAAGTAGGCTAATACAATAGTGGTTGTTGAACCAGACGACTTGATCCTTACTCTTAAATACGGCATGCCAGAGAACAAAGTCTCAAACTGGTACATCAAAATGTTATAGACAGTGATGATGCAGCTTCAAAGCCACACAGAACGGTGCCTGAAAATGTTATAGACAGTTATGATGCAGCTTCAAAGCTACACAGAACGGTGCCTACGCAGAGGAATCCCCCCCCCCCTCTCCCCCGCCTCCGACTTCGCGAAACATACCATGGATGATGCGACCTCACACCTGAACGTTCGCGTGGCGGTTGTGAAAATTTATCTCGCTAAAAGGGGAGGCAACTGCTGCATGACACACATCAAACTTACGCCAGCACACATATCGTGATCAGACTGTTCAGTGTGCCTCACATGATTGAAAAAAAACCCACGGTATGTTGACCCCAATCTATGCGAGTTCTGTGAGATAAACAAGGCTGGCTGACGTTATGCCTATAGCCGCTCTCGCTACAGTGAACTCACCTGCACTGGCCGTGACGAAAACAAGGACAGCACACATCACTGCTTCTTTCTCCATCGATCCAGTTTTGCTCACGTGTCCCCTTCAGTATGATGTGGTATTTCGTCTGGCAAGCTTGGTAACAGATCGTCCGTGTTTCGTGTGGTAATAAACAGGACACGAAACAAAATGTACCGGCAGGCTGCACAAACAAACAATCACAACATATGAATTGCTTGGCGTGACGTCACACATCCCAATCGAGATGACGTCATTTAAATAATGGAAAAGAACATCAAAGTCTTGGTTCAAACGACCCACCTTTTTTAAGTCTTGGTCAACAAATATCAATTGTTTGACGGTGCTCAGATTTTGATAGGTACAGAGTTTGCTTCTGCAATCATTGTGTTCGTGTTGATGACGGCTTCATAAGACAAATCAGAGAATCTATCGTGAGGAAGACGTTTATGTACAAATCACCGAACCCAACCCATTTTTTGTGTGCATTTTTCTGAAGAATAAACTGCATGCACAGGGTTAATTTCATCCGTTTAATGCTTGTCGAAACGAGCCATAAGGCTTTTAGTGGGGCTCGTATGTTGCAGACGCACTAATCAATCATTCACATCTTGCAACAAACATCATACTTTGTGATATTGTTCCTTATAATCATTTAAGGGATTTCAGATACAGAGCCACTTCAGAAATCGTTTTTTTATTTGTTTTTGATAGGGAATAAAAGGCTGCATTTACAGCAGACGAAGTTCGTACCAAAAGCGCTCAGCAGTAAATATTCCCAACTCAGCAAATGTAAAATTCAATGGTTTACCATGCACCAGAAGTTGTCTGCTGATAATATATGCATGACATAAATACTCATATCCCATGAGCTGCTTCTTTGTCTCTGTAATGCTACTATGGGTATATATGTTGTATTTTTCGGCTTCAATAAATACATAATGGGCTCAAAAAAATATATCATAATACCGATTCCGGTTTGGCCGAGGAACTATACTTCTGCCTACACTTGACACTGCACCGAACATGTTTCAGTGGATTGATGAAGAGCATTGCTCACATGGCTAAACAAAAGAAAACACAACATTCACAGAGGACAAAACCATGATACGTATAGATCTGTGGTATGCGATACAGTAAACAAAGCGTTTATCTTTACACTTTGGGTGCAGGTCGAGTAAAAAAAGAACAAAAGCGAAGAATCAACTGATAGTGACAACAAACGAACCTCGCTGTTCATTTGAGGTGAAGGTAGAGTAACCTCCCTTCCTCCGTGTGTTCCAACAAGCAAAAGATGCACTGCGTCACCTTTTTGACTGGCCGGTTCGCTTCGTCATGCAGCCCGGGCTGTTTCATCCATTTTTCGAGCATGTCCAACTTTTTTGCTTTACACTGACGTAAGTTCATGGTTAATATATGAAAGTATCCAAGAGCTCAGCAAACGTGTATTTCATCCTGATGGAGTAAAATCAGTCCAAACGGTATTCAACACGCAGTTTCAAGGAGCAGCCATTACACCGTTTTAGACAGAATTGACGCTACCGGTATGGGTTGATTAACGCAAGCACGATCGAACAAATTAACTAAGAGATATATTTCACGAACATGAAATGACTGCTTAAATCTAAAGGAAGTTATTCAGTAAAATGTTAGTTTATTTTCGTAATTCTACACTCCAACACAAAAATTAAACTAGAATTGGGATCCGAGTTAACCAAACCGGTGTTGGCAACCGTGCCTGGAACTGTGACCTTGGGCGGACTCAGAACCTAAATCGAAACTGTCTTTGATTCAATGAAAACTTTCATTGTGTGTGCTTTCTTTACTATCTTGAAACTAAAATGCATTCAAAAGCAAATCGAACAGTGGTTTGAATGTAGATTTAACACACATTTACGGATGCACTTGTTTGCACTTCATTTCTTCGGCGACGTGGCTTTAGCATGGGGTAGTGAAGAGGAACACATCTCACTGGCTCACCTATTTTACACACCACAGACAACTACAGTGCTTTATTGTGGTCCACGTTGTCTTTGGTGTACGCATGGGATATACAGCTTACAACACTCGTGTTTTTTTATATGGCTTGTATTTCAGTCAAGACCCAGCGGGAATATCATCGGGATTCACTCGCCACTCGCCATAGGCTCGTGAATCCCTATGATATTCATCCGCTGGGTCTTGACTGAAATACAAGCCATATAAAAAAACCACTCGTGTTGTAACCTATACCTATGGGTATTTTTGTGTTCTGGTATTTAATTTGATCGTTTTTAAAATTGTATATATCCGCAGCATGAATATTCAAGATGGCGGCCTCCGCAACTTTGCGTGTTTTGATTTGAGCGAAAACAACGTTTCTGAAGGTAAGTTTTCAAGAATACGCATCCATTCACCAATGTCACATCATTTTACTGTTTAATTCTCCCCTGGGGTTTGTTATTCATCGGGTGAAGCGCTGAAATGCAGAGACTTTGTTTAATCTTGCAATAGCTCATTAGCTGGATTGTGATGCTGATAGATCTAGATCTATCTGTTGATTACAAGTAAGGAAATCATGATCGCCACGCTGGTGATTTTAAACAGATTAAACGAACTTTGAATAAAATGCGAGGAGAAAGAGATTGTTCATGGTATGATAATTAGTCCTGCCTACGTTAAGGACTTCCATAAGTCTCTAAACGGCTGAGGTGGGAAGTGGTTTTGAAAAATAAAGAGGTACCGCTCTTTGAGTTTTACAATTTTGGTTTGTTGCTTGTTTCTCATCCTTTTGCTTATTTTAAGTTGACCGTGCATTGGTGTGAATTTTATTTTTACAGGATATATGATATATACAAGAGTTATACCACATGCCGGTTCCTGGGAACAAGCGTTCTGCAATTATTCCGGTGCCACAGAAGGGAGCTGATATCACTAGTACTACTGTATCAAGGTTTGTTGCTTAATACATCCTGTCTAGCTTAACAGTAAGATTTTTGGCTCACGTAAGTGTAGCCTATGCGATCGTAACTTTGTCTGTCTGTGCGTGCGTGCGTGCGTGCGTGCGTGCGTGCGTGCGTGCGTGCGTCTGTGCGTGTGTATGTCTGTGGTAGAAACTCTAACATTTGAAGACGTCACATTACATTGACGTCACATTATGACGTAAGAGGGTTAGACGTCACGCGAAGGAAGTACTGACAGTCTCGGTCATTATTATTTTGAGCGCGCCGAGACTAGTTGGCAGTCGTGTCCTTGTAAGTAGGCTACATGCAGACAGACAGATCTAGATCTAGTGTCTCGCTTTCTTGCACAGTTTCACCTATGCTCTTTATGTGTGTGTGTGTGTGTGTGTGTGTGTGTGTGTGTGTGTGTGTGTGTGTGTGTGTGTGTGTGTGTGACGGAGTGATTGAGTTTGTGTTACTGTTTGTCGATTTCTTACGTGAGCCTTGATGGCTTCGCCTCTTGTTTTATTTGTATTAATTGGAACATGTTTGCACATCATTTGTAAGCGACCTCTGTGAATTTGATGGGTTTAACGTACCCTCACTAAGGTCAACATTCTGTTAGCGACTGTTTGAAGCGAATAAATGTAGCGGTCAAAAAGATTCCAGAATTAGTTGGGTCACTGGAAACTGTGTTTATTTGTTTTTTTAACCTGAAACAGTAAGAATTATACGAATTCATGAAATAAAGTTTTCTTTCATTTTGGTCTGTTGTGTAAAGACTTGCTCACCCGGCTTTGACCGACTCTCTGAGATAGTAAACATTATTCAAATACATTCAAATAAAAATGTCACTTTTCATCTTTTGTGTGAAGGGTACCCCAGGCTGATTTCCTGCACCATGGATGTAGAGGAGGCCAGACAGTCTGCTTCTCATTCCAGCTGTGTTGCGTTTTTTTCTGCTCGTGAAGTGTATCACCACATTGCCAAAGCCATTGGCCAAGAGAAGTCACCCTGTCTGCCCATTTTGCTTAGCCTTACAGGCTGTGACACTATGTCGTTCTTCAATGGTATTGGGGAAACAGAAGGCTTGGGAAGTATGTCAAGGATTTGAAGACGTCACTCAAACTTTCTTCAGGTTGTCTGCTCCTCTTTGTAAGCTGAGTACCACTGACAGGGCAGCACAAGATCTTTTTGGTGTACATTTGTAGGACAAAACCAGCAACGTACTGGGTGTAAACAGTGCTAGACGGTACCTCTTCAGTAAAAAGAGCTGCCAAATTGACCATAATCCCCTTACAAGTGAGGTGCTGATGCAGGACATGAGATTAAGAAGAGCCATCTACCTATTATACTTCCCAACTCTGTGGGCTGGCAGTTCAAGGCTGGAAAGTGGGAGTCATTCTGGACGAGCTTTCAAGAGGTATCCAGCGTGTGCCGAGAACTCATGAGGTGTTCCTGCAAGAAGAGCTGTACAACAAAACGCTGCAAATGCTGCTAAGAAGGACTGCAGAGCACAGCTCTCTGCAAATGTGCTTGCATGCCTGTGAAAACTGTCAGCATCTAAACTGTGCAAACATATTATTGCACCCATTTTCATACTCCAACTCAACATTTATTCCTGTGTCATTTTATTCAAACTGTCTATGCCATTAAAGGCTCGCATCTTCGCTATCTGGCACATTTTATTTTTTACATCATCATTTACGCCGTCAAAATAAGGATACCCTTGACGTGACAAAGAGATGTGACAAAAACTTCGGGTACCCTTTAAAAAGCCGACGACAATTCCTGAGGCACAACTGGGTCACTGTTGTATACGAAGAGAAAGTCAACTTGATTATCCATCCAGAACAGGTTGTTTTATTTCGCCATCTTGCATATTTCTAGTGTTGTGCCATTGTACCTACTGATGTATGTGTCGATCTCACGGATGAGATGTTTATGTGTCAAATTTGAGGGATACCCAAGTCAACTAAAATCCATGTATTTTAGCAATGACCAAGTGGGTTGCGTTGAAACTTTCAGGAATGTGTGTCTACACACGAGGCGTAGTTCAACCGTTTGAGTACACTTTCAAATCTTCACGAAATAATATTTTAAAAACTGCCACAGGTTTGTTGACTTACATCCCACATAATTTTGACTTCGCATGTATATATGACAGATGGTTGTTTCAAGTACTGCCAAAGTTTCTTTTGAGTATAGACACTTGTCGGAATGTGCTAGTTGTGTAAACACATGAGAACAAACAACTTTTTTCGAAATACAGCGATTATGAATTTTAGTCGACTTTTGAGTTGATACAATACATTTTTATCAGTTTTATTTTGGGGGTACCCTTATTTGGGCGGCGGTCAAATAACCCATGTAAAGGCCACCTTTTATCTTAAACGGGTTCCAGTTAGCCAAGTTGAGTGCCCTCAATAGCATACATTGAATACAACAGCACAGGAATGAATGTTTTCGTTTTGGTATGAAAATTGGTGCAATATATTTATTTTTGCACAGTTTAGGTAATCCACAAATTCTTCAACCCTGCCACCCACACCGTCCAATCATTCTCTGAACCAACACAAAATGTATTGTTTTGTTTAAAAATGTTTTTGTGTTAGTTTCTATTGCAAGAGAATGTCTTGTAGCATCAAACATGCCTAAATACCCTTTTATTGGCGGCCATTTTGAAAATTGTTAAAAAACTACTGATTTCTTAATTTTTTCACGGTGGCTCTGTATCAGGTTTTGTTAAGCAAAAGCAAATGTCCATTTACGCCAAATTTGCTGTTAATCACATGAAGTGAAATATGCCTAACATACCCAACCGTTTACACTGGCGGCCATTTTGAAAAATTGTTTAAAAACTACCCATTTTTTAATTTTTCGCGGTGGCTCTGTATCAGGTTTTGTTAAGCACATAAAACTCTTCATATTTGCTAAATTTGGTATTTGTTGCATGATTTGAATGATTTTGCAACATAGGAGCCCCACTATTTAGAATAAAATATGTCACGCATTGTTTGGCCATCTGATCACAGATGAGGTCGCAGTTTGTATGTTGAATCTATGAATCGGCCAGAGATAGATCTGCATTTCTGGTACGACCTTCCAGATTATCAACAGCGGGTTCATGGTCGGAATCAAGAGGTCAAATTTGCGTGGCTCCCAATGATTTCATAAAAGATTTCCATTTTCTTGTTTCTGCGGCTGCGCAAGGTATTTTGCCTAGGTCATGGCCGAACTTTAGGCCTACGGAGAAATATCGCTGGATATTTGGCTCACGTAAGTGTAGCCAATGTGATGCTAACTTTTGTCTGTCTGTGCGTGCGTGCGTGCGTGCGTGCGTATGTATGTATGTATGTATGTCTGTGGTAGAAACTTTAACATTTTAAGACGTCACAACATTTGAAGACGTCACATTATGACGTAAGAGGGTTAGACGTCACGCGAAGGAATTACTGAAAGTCTCGGTCATTGTTATTTTGCCGAGCGGGCCGAGACTAGTTTTTTCTTCGAAATCGGCCATCTAGTGTCTCGCTTTCTTGCACAGTGTCACCTATGCCGCTTACTGTGTGTGTGTGTGTGTGTGTGTATGTGTGACGAAGTGATTGAGTTTGTGTTACTGTTTGTCGATTTCTTACGTGAGCCTTGAAGGCTTCGCCTCTTGTTTCTCCCTAGATTAACAGAGACAAAGAAGGGAAGTCATGCTGTATACGTGTATAAGTTACAGCTCCGTCCATCCATGGTATCGCCTGATATTTTGTCGAGACTGGGTCAATGAATATGATGACGTCACTCGAGAGTGACGTCATTATATTCTTTCACCCCGTCGAGACAAAATATCACGCGATACCATGGATGGACGGAGCTGTAACGTATATATATATGGCATGACCAAAGTAAAGATAATTTGTCATGGGATGTGGAAACAAATCATTGGAAATTCACCATGGGCATGGGCAATAAACCCAAGCCTAGAAGTTGTAGAACTATATTTTGTTTCAGTCTTGGTAAGGCCAGAAAAGACGTAGAGGTTACATGCCGAGTCTCAGTGATTATCAAAAATATTGATCGAAGTTAGCGGATCATAAAAAATGCGAGCTTCAGCGAGCTTTTTCATGACCGCGAACTGAGACCATTATTTTTAATAATCACTGAGACGAGGTATGTAACCTCTTTATTCCTCCTTTCTTCAGTTATTCAAAGAAAAGAGGAGTTTTTGTGCGAAAGTTTGATCGAATCCAAATCACTCAGCCAGTCTACCTGCGCTGGCGATTGAATAATGCGCGGTTGTATAGTTCAGGGAAAATCAATCAATTCTGTTAACACTTCTTGTCAGTTTCCTTGTTTTGGACTAAAATCAAGTACACAGATATGTTGTTATTCTGCTGTGCCGGTAAAGGCAGATAGTGTGTGTTCTGGTCATGTTTTGGTATCGCTTAGGAAATGTTCTTTCTTCGAATGGGACAAGCAGACGAACTTTTGCACCCGTGTTCCAACGTTAAAAACTGTATAAAGTTCCGTTTTCTGGGGCAAAATAGTGTATGAAACCGCTGTATGTTCTTTAAATTGATGCGATGTGTGCATTTGGTTGCGTGTGATCTGTTTATAAAATGAAATATTGTCGAAAACTAACCGTCGGATGGCAGTCTCTTGTTCAAGCAACTCAGTTCAGAAAATTAGGAAGGGGAACTACTCTTGTCGTACGAGAGTTACTTGCCTTGGGAGTTTGCGTGCACTCATAAGAGATCTAAAGCGAGTTTCTCTGCACTGATCGTTAGATTTGGATTTAGAAAACAACCAAACTCATAAATTTTATATGGAGATTAATGTGTTCAAGCCTGTAGTTGCCAGTTTAAATGCAGTATGTTTGTATTGTTTGGTCTAGAGATGTATATTTCGTACATTGGAGCGTTCGGACCTTTTCAATCGCTAAAGTAGTTCCCTGAAAGTCTAACTCATCAACCTGTGAGCTATCGAGGATTCAGGCCCGTTGTTGGGTAAGTGATTTTGGTTGTTGGGTAAGTTACCGAAAAATAACTAGCCCTACACCTGTACAGAGAGAAAGAAGCAGAGGGGGGAATAAATCATGAATTCATTCACCCTGCCGAGACGAAAAAAACAATTCCATGGATGAAAACGTATAAGCGTATTATCCCGTGACGCATCAAAGCTAAATTTTGTTTTGAAATGTCTTCACAACGTACAGATAACTTATAACGACATAATCGCCTTCACAAGACAGGAAAAACGCACACTTTGTTTTTCGTCTGCTACAAATCTAGTCTTGTTGGTTGACGGAGAGAATAAAGCTTCAATCGTACCTTCATCAACAGGAATCAATGCTCATTCCGCTGTCAGTTCGCAACTGAACCTTGTTTTTTGGCTCACGAAGTGTAGCCTATGCGATCGTAACTTTGTCTGTCTGTGCGTATGTGCGTGTGTGCGTGCGTGTGTGCGTGTGTGTGTCTGTGGTAGAAACTTTAACATTTCGTCATTTGAAGACGTCACATTATGGTGTAAGAGGGTTAGACGTCACGCGTCTCGGTCATTGTTATTTTGAGCGGGCCGAGACTAGTTGGCAGTCGTGTCCTTGTAAGTAGGCTACATGCAGCGTTGCAGACAGACACATCTAGATCTAGTGTCTCGCTTTTTGCACAGTTTCACCTATGCTTACTGTGTGTGTGTGTGTGTCACTGTGTGTGTGTGTGTGTGTGTGTGTGTGTGTGTGTGTGTGTGTGTGTGTGTGTGTGTGTGTGTGTGTGTGTGTGTGTATGTGTGACGGAGTGATTGAGTTTCTGTTACTGTTTGTCGATTTCTTACGTGAGCCTTGAAGGCTTCGCCTCTTGTTTTCTTTAACTTTTTGGTTAACATTGAAACGGCAATCCAAAAGAGTGTTTCAGCTGTTTCAAGACACAGGCTTAGCTCCTTCTTTTGAGTTGCTTTTCAGTCTAAAATGACACCGGAAGCGAACAAACTGTCGCGTATACTGTCGTCACAAAAAGACGTCATGACAAAGTTACACGCAAAGCGAAAGAGACTTTGACCTCATTTACTTTTGTTCGGAATGTTCCGTCTGTTCCCAGCTTGTCAGTGAAGACCTGACGTGAGTAAGCTTACCCAAAACGTCTTTGTTCTCTATTCACATTGCAGCTGTGAAATAATCAGTCTTGTGTCTCGGTCGTGTAGGTACAGAGTTTGCTTCTGCAATCATTGTGTTCGTGTTGATGACGGCTTCATAAGACAAATCAGCGAATATATCTATGTGTAGTGGTGACGATGAAAGTTACAGTTCAGGGGCGTCACACGCTATGAAAAAGTGGTGGGGCTATCAAACAATATCAAGGAATATTTACTTTACGTACACTTACTTGAACGTCAGTGAACGCACAGAAAGGCCCTGTCACGTTGTCCAGTGGGCAGTCACGCCTTTTCACTTTGTCTCAGTCAAACTTGACAGTTTGAGTGGCCTTGGTGGCCTGAAGAACGCTTGTCCCTGCCAAGTCTGATGTGGTGAACGTGCCAAAGATGTCACGACGATGGGGTGACGCTGCAAAGTTGTTGGCAACATGCACCAAGTCAATTCTGTCTGTGCGCTCCTTGTGCACATGAAGCAACATGAGATGGTTTAAACGTTCTTGCAGCATGTTGGCGCGAAGGTACATTTTCACCCTCCTCATGGCACTGAAAGAACGCTCGCTTGTAGCATTCGTGGCAGGCATCACCAGAACAAGTTTCAAAAGAACACCAACTTGAGACATCAGCGAAATTTGGCTCTTTTGCAGTCCCTGAACTACAGAGATAAAGAACCTGGCACTGTAAATAACCATGCTCAAGAACCTAGGTTGGGTTAGCTTAGAAGATCGAAGAAAAAACAACCGATTGGCCATGCTGTACAAGATCAACGCCGGCATGTTAGGCATTGAACCAACTGCCTTAAATACAAGCGCTCTGACCCTAGATCTAGTAACACGAGGGCCAAATCGAATTAAGGCTTAAAAAAAAATAGGTGTGGTTACGGTAACCCGACCTACCCTATTTTTAGGGGCCGATCCTATAACTTTTTATTACATTTGTCAACAAAAACAAAAAACCCCAACAAAAAACGAGTGCAAAAAACGCAATGAAAGCGAAAGCGCCCGAGTCGCACACTTATTTCCCTGTCAAGTAGGTTTAATTTGTACACATTAGAAAAACAAGTTAAAAAAAAAAAGTGATTGCCTACCTACCTACCCTATTTTTTTGGGCTATGTTACCGTAACCACACCTTTTTTTTTTTGCCTAATCAAGAACAAGATTACCACCCACACATTCTTCCACAGAACCATATCATTATGACAAACTATGCACTGAATGTAGTGATGAACTAAAAAGATCTACAGTACTAAATCACAAACTTAACTACACACCTTAGGAAATACGATAGCACAATCTCGTGAAAAAGCAGCAGACACACCAAATCGGAACTTTCTCAGTTTCTGTCTCTATTGCAAAAGAAGAGCGTTATCGAGTTCTTTCCCTTTGAGGCTCTCTCTCTCCTCTCTCTCTCTCTCTCTCTCTCTCTCTCTCTCTCTCTCTCTCTCTCTCTCTCTCTCTCTCTCTCTCTCTCTCTCTCTCTCTCTCTCTCTCTCTCTCTCTCTCTCTCTCCCTCTCTCTTTTTTGTCTTTTTTTTTTTTAGGGGGGAAAAAGTGGTGGGGCTCTAGCCCCATGGCCCCACCTGGATAAGACGCCCCTGCAGTTGTTGTTTTTCTGACAGTGACATTGACAATGAACGATCGTCAATGCATCAATGATTATACACAGCAGCATCGGTTTCTTCGGAACTGTGCACTGTTGACTGAATTTCCCACGGTGGAGCAATGAACAGTAGACACTAAAACAAAGCTAATCTAATGCATTGAAGCATCGCTGTAGATCTATCTCATTCAACTAACAATATAATGCAGTGAATGGCAAATCTATCTCTGAATGAACTGTTGTGTATCCTTATTTGCTGTAAATGTCCTGGCTCACACTGCACTCCCAACATTAGAAGTATGTTTTCTAAGCTGAATGCATACATGTATAATTTGATATAGTAAGTGTGTAAAGCCAAGAGTAACACTAACTGGCCCAAAACAATTTGTGTGTGTATACAAATGAAGAAAGAAACTGACTTCACTTGAATCACTGCCACTGAAAGTGTGTCTATTGTGTATTTTTAGAAGGGTTATTCAACAATGACTTATTTTTCTGTTTAAATACTTGATATTTACTCTGCATGAACAGAGTCAGAGGTAAATGCTGCTGTATAAACTATGATTGTGAAAGAGGGGATAACAGAATCAATGAGCGAGTGGTTTAATTATAATACAGTTATTATTTATTGTTAATTAATTATTTTATGGTGTGTTTTTTCAGGCCTCCTAAGAAACCAGAGATGATGTGTGATGAAGTGTTCATACAGCTCTTGCATTCAGATATATATGGATTCTGGAGAGGATTCAGACTGTGTGGACATGCTGCTTTACAGACTACCATGAAGAGTAAGTCACACATTTCTGTACCACTACCAAGTACCTGCTTGTGCCTATTAAATTGTTATTGTAAAATTGATTTATGATATGTAAATTGGCACTGGTGATAGTAGTTTGAAGCTGTGTAGATGTTTTTGGCAGACTTTTGTACGTTGTGTTGTAAAGAGATCTGCGTTTCACATTAGATGCACTTACAATCTAGATAGATACATTCAGCTATGTCAACACTTGTTACATCTGAATCTGAGAGTAGTGGTAGTGGGGCTCGTATGTTGCAGACGCACTCATAAATCATTCACATCTTGCAACAAACATCATACTTTGTGATATTGTTCCTTATAATTATTTAAGGGATTTCAGATACAGAGCCACTTCAGAAATCGGGTTTTTTTTGCTTTTGATAGGGAATAAAAGGCTGCATTTACAGCAGACGAAATTCGTACCAAAAGCGCTCAGCAGTAAATATTCCCAACTCAGCAAATGTAAAATTCAATGGTTTACCATGCACCAGAAGTTGTCTGCTGATGACACATGCATGACATAAATACTCTTATGGGTATTTTTGTGTTCTGGTATTTAATTTGATCGTTTTTAGAATTTTATATATCCGCAGCATGAAAATTCAAGATGGCGGCCTCCGCAACATTGCGTGTTTTGATTTGAGCGAAAACAACGTTTCTGAAGGTAAGTTTTCAAGAATACGCATCCATTCACCAATGTCACATCATTTTACTGTTTAATTCTCCCCTGGGGTCTGTTATTCATCGGGTGAAGCGCTGAAATGCAGAGACTTTGTTTAATCTTGCAATAGCTCATCAGCTGGATTGTGATGCTGATAGATCTAGATCTATCTGTTGATTACAAGTAAGGAAATCATGATCGCCACGCTGGTGATTTTAACCAGATTAAACGAACTTTGAATAAAAGGCGAGGAGAAAGAGATTGTTCATGGTATGATACATGATTAGTCCTGCCTACGTTAAGGACTTCCAAAAGGTGGGGAGGGGTAGAGTCAAAAACTGAGTGAGGGTAGGCCAGATAGTAGGATGACCAGCTGGAGATAAAAACACTCCACTCCCCATGTCTTTACAGTGTTGTGATCAAACTTTCAAAGACGGTAGGTAACAGACAAAAGCATACAGTGTATGCTAATCAAACTGATGAGATAAGTGGTTTTGAAAAATGAAGAGGTACCGCTCTTTGAGTTTTACAATGTTGGTTTGTTGCTTGTTTCTCATCCTTTTGCTTATTTTAAGTTGACCGTGCATTGGTGTGAATTTTATTTTTACAGGATATATACAAGAGTTACACCACATGCCGGTTCCTGGGAACAAGCGTTCTGCATTTATTCCGGTGCCACAGAAGGGAGCTGATTTCACTAGTACTACTGTATCAAGGTTTGTTACCTAATACATCTTAACAGTAAGATTTTTTTATTTGTATTAATTGGAACATGTTTGCACATCATTTGTAAGCGACCTCTGTGAATTTGATGGGTTTAACGTACGAACCCTCACTATGGTCAACATTCTGTTAGCGACTGTTTGAAGCGAATAAATGTAGCGGTCAGAAAGATTCCAGAATCAGTTGGGTCACTGGAAACTGTGTTTGTTTGTTTTTTAACCTGAAACAGTAAGAATTATACGAATTCATGAAATACAATTTTCTTTCATTTTGGTCTGTTGTGTAAAGACTTGCTCACCCGGCTTTGACCGACTCTCTGAGATAGTAAACATTATTCAAATACATTCAAATAAAAATGTCACTTTTCATCTTTTGTGTGAAGGGTACCCCAGGCTGATTTCCTGCACCATGGATGTAGAGGAGGCCAGACAGTCTGCTTCTCATTCCAGCTGTGTTGCGTTTTTTTCTGCTCGTGAAGTGTATCGCCACATTGCCAAAGCCATTGGTCAAGAGAAGTCACCCTGTCTGCCCATTTTGCATAGCCTTACAGGCTGTGACACTATGTCGTTCTTCAATGGTATTGGGGAATCAGAAGGCTTGGGAAGTATGGCAAGCATTTGAAGACGTCACTCAAACTTTCTTCAGGTTGTCTGCTCCTCTTTGTAAGCTGAGTACCACTGACAGGGCAGCACAAGAACTTTTTGGTGTACATTTGTAGGACAAAACCAGCAACGTACTGGGTGTAAACAGTGCTAGACGGTACCTCTTCAGTAAAAAGAGCTGCCAAATTGACCATAATCCCCTTACAAGTGAGGTGCTGCTGCAGGACATGAGATTGAGAAGAGCCATCTACCTATTAGACTTCCAAACTCGGTGGGCTGGCAGTTCAAGGCTGGAAAGTGGGAGTCATTCTGGACGAGCTTTCAAGAGGTATCCAGCGTGTGCCGAGAACTCATGAGGTGTGCCTGCAAGAAGAGCTGTACAACAAAACGCTGCAAATGCTGCTAAGAAGGACTGCAGAGCACAGCTCTCTGCAAATATGCTTGCATGCCTGTGAAAACTGTCAGCATCTAAACTGTGCAAAAATATTATTGCACCCATTTTCATACCCCAACTCAAACTTTTATTCCTGTGTCATTTTATTCAAACTGTCTATGCCATTAAAGGCTCGCATCTTCGCTATCTGGCACATTTTTTTTTTAAGATCATCATTTACGCCGTCAAAATAAGGATACCCTTGACGTGACAAAGAGATGTGACAAAAACTTCGGGTACCTTTTAAAAAGCCGACGACAATTCCTGAGGCACAACTGGGTCACTGTTGTATACGAAGAGAAAGTCAACTTGATTATCCATCCAGAACAGGTTGTTTTATTTCGCCATCTTGCATATTTCTAGTGTTGTGCCATTGTACCTACTCAGGGGCGGATCAGTTGCTTTGTAAGGGGGGGGGGGGGGGCACTTTGTATCGAAAGTGAATGTGATGGGGGATCCGGGGGCATGCCCCCCCGGAAAAATTTTTTGCCCAAAGAAGCAAAATGATGCCGTCTGGTGCCATTTGAACTTAGAAATGGTCATAGAATCAGCATAGAAATTTTTTTTTTTTTTTTTTTTCGGGGGGGGGGCACGTGCCCCCTGTGCCCCCCCCCCCCTCGTCCGCCCCTGCTACTGATGTATGTGTCGATCTCACGGATGAGATGTTTATGTGTCAAATTTGAGGGATACCCAAGTCAACTAAAATCCATGTATTTTAGCAATGACCAAGTGGGTTGCGTTGAAACTTTCAGGAATGTGTGTCTACGCACGAGGCGTAGTTCAACCGTTTGAGTACACTTTCAAATCTTCACGAAATAATATTTTAAAAACTGCCACAGGTTTGTTGACTTACATCCCACATATTTTTGACTTCGCATGTATATATGACAGATGGTTGTTTCAAGTACTGCCAAAGTTTCTTTTGAGTATAAACACTTGCCGGAATGTGCTAGTTGTGTAAACACATGAGAACAAACAACGTTTTCGAAATACAGCGATTATGAATTTTAGTCGACTTTTGAGTTGATACATTACATTTTTATCAGTTTTATTTTGGGGGTACTCTTATTTGGGCGGCGGTCAAATAGCCCCTGTAAAGTTCACCTTTCATCTTAAAGGTGTTCCAGTTAGCCAAGTTGAGTGCCCTCAATAGCATACATTGAATATAACAGCACAGGAATGAATGTTTTCGTTTTGGTATGAAAATTGGTGCAATATATTTATTTTTGCACAGTTTAGGTAATCCACAAATTCTTCAACCCTGCCACCCACACCGTCCAATCATTCTCTGCACCAACAATACATGTATTGTTTTGTTTAAAAATGTGTTTGTGTTAGTTTCTATTGCAAGAGAATGTCTTGTGGCATCAAAAATGCCTAAATACCCTTTTATTGGCGGCCATTTTGAAAATTGTTAAAAAACTACTGATTTCTTAATTTTTTCATGGTGGCTCTGTATCAGGTTTTGTTAAGCAAAAGCAAATGTCCATTTACGCCAAATTTGCTGTTAATCACATGAAGTGAAATATGCCTAACATACCCAACCGTTTACACTGGCGGCCATTTTGAAAAATTGTTTAAAAACTACCCATTTTTTTATTTTTCGCGATGGCTCTGTATCAGGTTTTGTTAAGCACATAAAACTCTTCATTATTTGCTTAATTTGGTGTTTGTTGCATGATTTGAATGATTTTGCAACATAGGAGCTCCACTATGGCAGGAGATGCAAGTTTATTGACACAAAAACATTACGGCTTTGTAGATGTAGCCAAGTGCACTTCGCTACCCTAAACACTCTAATCATCGCATAGCGAAACAGTCTTGTGTACAGTACAAACGGGATACCCACCCCATAGCAGACGATACGATGCTGCGCGCGCACCATTGCCGGCGCAAATTCTAATAAAATACCTTTCTTTATATATCTACCTAACTTCTATCAATCAAAGTCCCTTTTATCTTTGATACGGTCCTAATTATATTTAGGTTTGCATAGAAGTCACTGATTAGGCTGGATGGCTGCATATTATTGTGTTATTTACGATAATGCTTCGAACTGACCAAAGCGTCACTCTGACCTTGACCGGTTTTCATGTATCGTCGAGAGAAATTGATTCTCACAAACTCATATGTGTCTTTTCAATCATTGTTTTGTCATTTTTGTATCACTATTACATAATCCCGTACCTATGTTGCATATGATTTTAGTTTGTTTATGAGGATTTGGTTGTAATGAGTGATGCTTGGTTCCTCTGCAAAGATTGCTAATTTATGCAGACAGGTACTCGCGCAGGAATTTAGCCGATTCCATTTACTTTCGGACTCTACCGCTTCGTACTAAGTCAATGTATAATTTTCCCCCAAGTAACGCATATCATGATGTTTGTCTAGGGTTCTTCTTTTTATCTGTATGATTTATGAGTTTGTCCATTATTCCAGTTTAGAGAGTTTTGTAATTTTCCGCACTGAAGTTGGTTCAGTGCCTTCACTAGGACCATTGTTTTTGCATCCTACTAAATAAATATAAGTTTTTACGAAATGTGATCTATTGCAATAGAAAGCTAAAGGTCGTAGCTTTAATTTGATGTATTGTTTGTTAGGATTGGTTATGTATTTGTTTAAATAACGTAGGGTAAAGCATGTGTAAGAAACACAGATTCCGTGTTTCTGGCCGTATTCAGCCGATTTTCATCACCGCCGGACGGTGCTTTATGTGCAGTCCGCGCCGGGGCTATAAGTATAAGCCGGACACCGGCATAAGCATGCATTCGCTCCTAGCAGCTGAACACGACACTACACTTGCTTTGCTGTCTACGGGTTTCGCCTTCGGCCTCTACGTTTCCTTGCATTGTTTTCTTGAATAAAAAGTTGAAACAAGACGCTTGGACTTGGGCTTTGTGTATCTACTACTAACCTTTCCACTCCTCCACTACAAAACGGCCCCCCTCGGAGCTCTGGAGCAGCGCTGGGCAGCCCAACTGGCTCAGTTCAACTTTACGATCAAATACCAGCCAGGGAAAACAAACCCCGCTGACGCCCTCTCCAGGATGCCCCCCCGTCTTTTCCCTCTCCCACGACGTCCACCTCCCTCCCCCCTGAATTGGCAGCAGCGCAACAAGTCTGCTGCCAAAGACAGTCTGCCGTCAACCCAGACGTGTCTCCCGCCTTCCACCATCCAGACACAAAAGCAGAGCCCGAGACAATCTTCCCTCGGCTGTCGTCCACAGAACTACAACGGCTTCAGAGGGAAGACGGCACCATCGGGCCTGTTTTAACGACCTGGCCCACCAAACCTGCCACAGGCCAAGACCGTCAGCTGCGTAGCCTTGTACAACAGCACGACCGTCTCTATCTGAGAGATGGCGTCCTCTATAGAAAGGTTACTGACCCCATCCACGGGCCCCAGTTCCAGCTCGTCTTGCCGTCAACGCTCCGTCCAGATGTCCTAGCCATGCTACACGACAACATGGGTCATCAGGGCTACGACAGAACCATGCAGCTTCTTCGGTCCCGGGTCTACTGGCCAGCAATGTACAGCCAGGTGAAGCAGTACCTCGACAACTGTCAGCGCTGCTGTATGGGTCGTCTCCCCTCGATGATCCACACCACTTCTACGCCTCTGCTGGCCAGCCGCCCTCTTCAGGTCCTCGCTGTGGACTTCACCAAGCTAGAAATTGCCAGCGACAACCGCGAGAACGTCCTCGTCCTCACTGATGTCTTCAGCAAGTTCACACAGGCGATTCCCACCAGGAATCAAGAAGCTGCGACGGTGGCGAAAGTTCTGGTCAACAACTGGTTCCAGCGCTTCGGGGTTCCGGAGCGAATCGACAGTGACCAGGGCAGAGACTTTGAATCCAAACTCATAAAGGAACTCTGCGACATGTACGGCATCAAAAAGAGTCGCACCACACCGTATCATCCGCAGGGCAACGGCCAGTGCGAACGGTTTAACAGGTCAATGCATAACCTGTTACGCTCCCTGCACCACGAGCAGAAGACCAGGTGGCCCCTTCATCTCCCGGAGCTGGTCCAGGCCTACAACAACACACCCCATGCGTCCACGGGCTTCGCACCACACTTCCTGCTCTTCGGGCAACAACCCAGGCTGCCCGTTGATGACATGTTGGGCTTCCCAGCCCCAGCAGCCAGCGGCACCATCGACTGGGTGCGGCAACATCGCCTGCGTCTGACAGAGGCTCATCAGAAGGCCTTTGACCACCTTCAACAGGCGGTGGTCAAGAGGACAGCGCTCACTGACAGACGCGCTGCAGACCACGGCCTCAACGTTGGTGACCACGTCTACCTGCGGAACCGGGTCCTGGGGCGCAACAAAATCCAGGACTATTGGAAGCCAGACATCTACAGGGTGACCTGCCGCGTCGCTGAACATCAGCACGTCTACCTCGTCGCGCCTTTAGCAGGTGGCGCGGAGCGAGCGGTCAATAGAAAGGACTTACTGCCAGCCTCCGAGACTCTTGACAATCAAGACGAAGATACACCGTTTTCGGCTACCTCGGTGCCGAGTGAAACAGACTCTGAGAGTGACAGTGATGACGAACTCTGGATCACACTTCCAAGGCCCAGACCTGCGGCTCTTGCGGGTCCGGCTGTGGTTGCTGTGCCTCCTCCTGCACCTGTTGCTCAACCGATACCAGCACCTCGCCGGTCACAACGAATTGCTTGCATGCAAGGTAACAATTAACTTGATTTTATTTTTTGAATGATCGTTTACTCGGTAGGCTGAATTTCAGTGATTCAGCTAATGAACAATACTACTAGTACTAGCATTCAACTGGGCTAAATAATGTTTTGCACATAAAACTCGCGAGTGTATCGTAACCCATGTGTATCGTTGCGATTTTTTCCCCGTTTTCATCACATATTATTTCTGGAGATCAGTAAGGTCTGAGTAGTAGTCGGTTAAAAGTCCAAAGTTAAGCCCTCAGTGCCATTGGCCCGTAAAGCTACCTATTTACGATTTAGGCGCAGAAACCCCTACAATTGATGAACGGGAATTATGATTGACACATATATTTTGGGTAATGAACTCGTATCTAACTCATGAAGTGGTGATATAGTAAGATGCCTTTACTGGAAAGCCGTGAGCGAGAGTTTTTGTGAGTGTTGAGCTTGTGCATACAAGAGCGCACATTGAACGAGAAACCCTATATTATCAACTAAACGGGTTGGTGGGGATGAAGGTTGCATTTTTGTATGGTAGTGTTGACATTGTGTTACTTTTTCTCAGTGGAGAAAATTGACTGTCAAGATGATTGAACCATATGTCTAAGTCATCTCATTCCCATTTTGTATTGCCATGGTTTGATAATTGTAGCAATGTTTTCCCATGAAATTCCTGATTGTTTGCACTTTTATGTTTTTGACGCAGTACTTTGATCATATGTGAGACACTTTGTAAAATGCAGGCCTCTATGCTTGGCGCTGGTGGACATTATTCACTTTTTTGGCCAAAAACACACTTTTTTGGCCAAAAACGTACATTTTTGGCCAAAAAAGTGTGTTTTTGGCCAAAAACATGTTTTGGGTGCAAAAGTTTTGGCCAAAAAAATATTTGGCCAAATCTAAAACATTTGGCCAAATCTTCACTTTTTTTGCCAAATGTTTTAGATTTGGCCAAATAATTTTTTGGCCAAAACTTTGTTTTTTGGCCAAATCTTTGAGTACCCCTTGGCGCTGATGGACAATATTCATTTTTTTGGCCAAAAACGCCAGTTTTGGCCAAAAACGCCAGTTTTGGCCAAAAAAGCTCAGTTTTGGCCAAAAAAGTATAGTTTTGGCCAAAAAAGTATAGTTTTGGCCAAAAACGCTAGTTTTAGCCAAAACCGCCCAGTTTTAGCCAAAAAAGCAAAGTTTTGGCCAAAAAAGTATAGTTTTGGCCAAAAAAGTATAGTTTTGGCCAAAAACGCCAGTTTTGGCCAAAAAAGCAAAGTTTTGGCCAAAAAAGTATAGTTTTGGCCAAAAACCTATAGTTTTGGCCAAAAACGCCAGTTTTGGCCAAAAAAGCAAAGTTTTGGCCAAAAAAGTATAGTTTTGGCCAAAACCGTATAGTTTTGGCCAAAAACGCCAGTTTTGGCCAAAAACGCCAGTTTTGGCCAAAAAAGCAAAGTTTTGGCTAAAAGATCTCTAACCCAAAATGCGCAGGACTGATCTGTCTCGAGGTATATGATTGGACCACCGTGGTCATGTGACTCCCAAAGATTATTTCCCGGCGTAGTTGAGCGGGAAGGAGATATGGCTTCAGTCTTCCGGAATGAAATGGAAGCTATTCGTTCCAGCAGTGCAGAGATTGGGAGCGCTGCTACATCGTTTGCTGCTCAGTAAGTTGTCCTAGATCTAACTGGTTATTTGATATCTTAACATCGCTCTGCCTCATTCTGTTTGAAATTCTAACTGATACTTTCGAGGCGACCCTGTAACAATGTGTGTGTTTGTGTGTTTGTTCTGTTTAAAACCAGTCTTGATCTAAGGACTAAGTCCGGTCGAGAATAAAAGCTGGTTCTTGTATATGACTGTGTACGTAGGTGTTACTCGGTTAGTTGGAGTGCCTTGGAGAATGATGAGCTAGCATATGAGCTTGCGGTGATCATCCTTTTTTGAGGATGAAAGTCGCTTGTTCATTTCAATGCTTGTTATTCTCTCAGGTGCCAGGAGAAAAGGTTCCATACACCTCTCGCTTACTCTATTACACATGTCGTAAGCATTAAGAGCGATTACTTCCCTTTGGTTATTTGATGAAATAAGAAGAGGCGAATCGCCGATTTTTTTTTACTTTGGCTGAAACTTTCATGTAGATCTTATCGGCCAAATGTCCGAAGAGTACTCGTCTGAATCGGCCAAGGTTTGTCCGTTTTTATTATTGGTCAGGATTTGATTGATAAAGATGCTGCCGATGTACTTGGTCAACTGAGTGGCGTTTATTTTCTTCGTGAATTATACCAAGAACGAAACATGTGTTTTGAGCGGAAGCCATTGACAAAAACTATAGCCGCCAGAGTGGTTTCCCTTGTCCACACTCTCAGCGGACGGCTCTCAGCGTGTGCGTTCGGCGAACATCATGTCGCAACCCAAAAAGAAAACAAACTCAATTGATCAGTGGCCAAGGTGTGCTACCCTTCGCCAAGGTAGGTGCTTCTGAAAAAAATAACAGCAACACCGCGAACGTGGACAGTGTGAGTGATAGGGCCAGGGGTAGTGTTGTCGAGTCGATGGAAGCAGACGACACAAGCTTAGCAGACGACAGTCACATTCACCGCGTATCGACATCTGCGGAAAATGAAAAGCGACATCCAAATCGTGGTTTTCAAGCAAATTGGCTCACGCTTCACCCATTGTACATAATTAAAACAAAAGTTCAACATCCTTGCTTGGCCTTCTGATCATAAGTACTGGATAACTGACTGGACAGTAAACTAATCACAAAAACAAGGGGGGGGGGGGGGGCGGCATTTTATGACATCTTTATGGAAAATGAAACAATGCAGTGATGGTGTGACTGACAGCTGAGCATGTTTTGGGTTTACTGTTCTTCAATCTCATGTTTCCTAGTCATGGTACACCACTCTCACTCCGGGACACTCACATTTTGGACACACATCAGTGACAGTCTGGTTTCGTTTTACTGGTGTTCTGCCATATTCATTTTTGTTCGATCTACTTCTAGTCAACTTTGATAAAATCACAATGTTATGTGACGGTATCAGAGTGTGTTTATGTTTTATTGGTGTTTTACCAGTCATGTTTCCAACTGAAAGGCTTGTCAAGATTTGCACAAGATTGGAAGAGTTTTATTGTTTTACTTTCTAAACATTAAGTTAAAGGTTTGAAAAAGTTTTAAAGAATTGGTGTCTTTGTTTGTGTTTTACTTAAATCAACAAAGCTGATTGTTTGAGTTGCAGTATGCAACATATGTTCTGTGTTCCTAAGGCTAAGACAATGATTACCTCTTGTGCTTCGATGTTGCGGTGACTTTCGATGAGCCAAAATGTCGCTGCCTCTCACAGACGCAAGACGGATGTATGGTAAAACTTCTTTATTTTGAATCATACAGGGCCGTAAAAGACTGCAATAAAGCAAAAGAACAGTCATGATTAAGAGCATAAAAAACTAGTGCTAAAAAGTGATGTACAGTTATCATTTTAATAGCATCTATCACCTTTTCATTATGCTCTTACTTTATCACAAGTTTAACCCTGCATTAATGACATTATTATCACGAAGTTGAATAAAATGGCAACGCTCAATCTGGTCACAATTTGTTCTTAGTTTACAACAATTGCACATTTCGCCATAGGTTGTCATACACACTTTCTTACAAACACAATATTCACAATGCATATGTGCATACCTCGTCTTCTCCTAGTGATGGCAGCGAGCAACGAAAAGGCATGGGGATTGCCCACACAGGTTCCTGAAGAACACAAAATATATGCTAATAACTATACATCAACGAATAAAATCTAGGTTAAACAAACCAGTGGTGCGAGAACACATTGGAGCGAGACAACGATACACACTGGGGCGAGGCAACAATACACACTGGGGCGAGACAACGATACACACTGGGGCGAGACAACGATACACACTGGGGCGAGACAACGATACACACTGGGGTGAGACAACGATACACACTGGGGCGAGGCAACAATTCAACGTTCAAATTACGCATGAACTCGAGACGATAAAAACACAACAGGTCAAGGTCAAGACCAAAAATAGCTCTCATTCTACCACGCACATTTCCGCAGCAGAAGTTACAACTCCATATCGTTCCTTTTACCTCAATAGTAGGCTTACAGAATAACACGCCTTGGTACATTAAAACATAATCATGTTACGTTGCAATAACAAACAATAGAAAGCTGTTCATACCTCTCAAGTCCGAAACAGTGCCACAACACTACCCGACCGGTCTGTCTTACTGCGAGTCGAAGTGTCAAGTGACGTTCTAGAGCATATCCGAATCTCGCGCGAACTCGCGCATGACTACGCAAAACACATTTTACCCTGGAAAAGCGTGCAAGGCGGCACAGGCGCCCGACCGACAAAAAGCAACAAGCATTGCGGCAGCAACACTCCCACCCCAAATCACAAAGTGATTGAAAAAAAAAAGGAATAAAGGGGGAAACGAGTCATTCCACGACTGACGATAACAATACCCAAAGGGGGACTTGGCGCTAAATGCTGCAAGTTTGCCTTAATCATTTGATTGCTCTGGTTGAACTTTTTCCTTTTTTCTAGCGCAGCACTTGACGATTGCTGCAACAGCTCGAACGAGTTTGATGTAGCTCGAAAACCTACTGACTCTATCTTCAAAGCTAGTGGGTGACTGATGTGAGAAGTGGGTCGTGGCAGACTTAACTTCCACGTCATCTGTGGGGATTTCAAGTTTCACATCTTCTGGTGTGATTTCTCGTTTCCAAAGGAACTCGGGACCAGAGAACCAGATTGACGATTTCAGTTCGTTTACGGTGAGTCCACGCGATGCATGGTCTGCTGGGTTCTCGGCAGTACTGACGTAATTCCATTGCTCTGGTTGCGAGTTCTGACAAATTTGTTGGACTCGATTTGCGACGAACATGTGGAACCGTTTGCTTTCATTTTTGATGTAGCCGAGAACGACTTTCGAGTCAGTCCAGAAGTGATGAGTCAAGTTGGGGTAATCTAGCTCTGAACTGAGAAACGTAGCTGCCTTTGCAGACAATGTTGCGGCCTGGAGTTCCAATCTGGGGATGGTAGTTGGTTTCAGAGGTACGACTCTTGTCTTTCCCATCACCAAAGCGCAATGAATGTCTCCTGTGACATTTTCAAGCCTCAAGTACGAACACTGTCCACATCCAGTTGTTGATGCGTCGGAGAAGTGATGAAGCTGTGCTTTTACGGGTTTGCCGAAACTTGCTGGATGATAGCAGCGGGGAATCTGTAGGTTCTGCAGTTGCTGCAAATCATCAATCCACCTTTCCCACAGAGGACGAAGATCTTCTGGTACACGATCATCCCAGCCAAGATTTTGTTTGCACATGGCCTGCAGGATCTGTCTTCCAACTAGAACTACAGGAGCTATCAACCCCAAGGGATCGTAGACCGAGGCTACAGTGGCAAGCAATCCTCTACGAGTTTGAGGCTTCTCTTTTAGACGAAGCTTGAAGCAGAGCGTATCATCACTAGTGCACCACCGAAGGCCTAGGGTCATGGATTCACTACCATTGTCGATGTCAACATTCGTCTGTGTTGGACCCGCACGTTGGACTCTGGAATGGTTTTCACGACTTCTTCGCTGTTTGAAGTGATCTTGTGAAGCCGCAGATTGGCTTTGGCGCAGAGCTCTCTGGCGTTTGAGATGACTTCTTTGGCTTGAGCCACAGTTTCTTCGGCTCTCAGCCCATCATCAACGTAGAAGTTTCTGTCCAGGAAGTCTGCAGCCGTCTCACTCAGATATCTGTAATCTCTGCCTATTTGTTTTAGGCCAAAGTTTGCGCAACCAGGGGACGAAGTGGCGCCGAACAGATGAACTTTCATCCTGTAGTCGACTGGAGGCTTGGAAAGATCTCCACCCTCCCACCACAGGAAGCGAAGATAGTCTTGCTGTTCTTTGGGTACCCGAAATTGGTAATACATTTTCTGGACGTCACAGGTGAAGGCGATTGATCCTTTTCGAAACCTGCTCAGTACACCCACGAGGGGGTTGATCAAATCCGGACCTTGCAGGAGATGGTCATTCAGACTTGTTCCATGGTATCTTGCGCTGCAGTCGAAAACTACTCTGACTTTGTTGGGCTTTTCGGGGTGGTAAACGCCGTGACGTGGTATGTACCACTTCGAGCCAGCTGAGTGCAATTCTTCTTGCGGAACTTTCTCTGCTTCTCCTTGCTCGATCAGGTCCTCCATGAAGGACATGTAGTGTTCTCTGTATGTAGGTCTCTTCAAGAGTTGTTTCTGAAGGGATAGAGCGCGGTGGAGAGCACCTTGGCGATTGTTGCATAGGTTTGGATGTGCTTGTTTGAATGGAAGTGGCATCTCATAGAACCCATCGCTTCTTTGATGGATTCCTTCGTTGAGAATTCGAAGAAACGAGTGATCATCCTGAGACATCTTTTGAGTGTCGTGATCAGTGAAATCTCTCTCCATGAGATGTAACAGTTCTCCAGTAGTGACTTCCTGGACTTGTGTCTTGTATACATGTCTCACTAACCCTGTGTGTGACACAGCTTTCGTGATGACACAATGGCTTTTGCCGAAAGCATCGAAAGGTTCGACTTGAGGGGGTGGCCCACCGATGATGCTCCAACCGAGACTAGTTTCTATGGCAAAAGGTTGATTGGGATCTCCTGTGATGCACTGCAGAGGGGCTAGAGCTTGAGGGCAGTTGTATCCAATCAGCAGCCCCACAGGACAACTCCTTTTCGGTGCCAGCAGGTCTTTCACTCCCAAAAGATGGGGCCAACGGCTTGCAGTTTCTGGTGTGGGGATGTGCGACTCATCCACAGGAATGTGGTTTCTTGAAAATGACCCAGGGAGACTCACGTAAGTATTCGAGCCGTAACGTCTGACCTGAAGGTCACTGTACTTCTTGCAGCTGATCAGCTGACTGTTGTTGGTTAGTGTCGTCAGACGAAGTTTTGCAGGCGTGCAGGGGGCTTCCAGGTCGGTGACTGCGTCCTCTGTGACAAAGGTGGAATCCGACATGGAGTCAACTAGAGCGTACACTAAATGTTCTTTTTGAGGGTTTGTTTTGGACGAAATGAAAACGGGAATGATCATTGAAGTCAGCGTTCCATTTTCCTGACCTGAAATGACCCTGAGATTTCCACTTCTTTCCTCATTCACTCCAGAATGTCGAGGAGTATCGTCGTGGAGACTAGTGGGATGTCTTTTCTGGCATATGGAGCACTCACAGCGTTTCTTGCATTGCTTTGACAGGTGGCCAGGCTTCAGGCAGCCAAAACAAAGTCTTTCCTTTTGAACGAACTCCCTCTTTTCTTGCATGGTTTTTCTTGCGAAGCTTCTGCATTCCGACAGACTGTGGTTTTTCCACTTACAGAATTTGCATTCTGGCTGTTCTTCGCTGTTGGTAGCAAAAGCGTTTCTTTCAGACAATGTCCTTTCTCTGGTGTGATTTGGTCGAGGGGGAATGGGTTGCAAGGTTGATTGGCAATTGAGAGCGGGATCGTTGGCAATGTCGGCTTCAGCGGATACAAAATCTGCGAACTCTGCGAATGAGGGGTATCTACTCTTCTCTCTGCGGGTTGTGGCTATGACTCGATTCCATCTCTGAGATGCCCAATCAGGAAGCTTCTGAGCGATTGTTAGAATTTCCCTAATGTCGTTGAGGCCTCTGAGAGGGGGAAATTCTTTCAGAGCAGTGTTGCATTGTACGAGAAAATCAGAGAGCTTTTGGAGCGCTAATTTGTTTTTGTTTGGAACTTTCGGCCAATTGTTCAGTTTGCTCATGAAAGCGTCCGATGTGATGAACGAGTTTCCAAATCTCTTTTCAAGAATGGCCTTGGCTTGCAAATAAGCTTGTTCGCTCCTCAGAAGGAAGAAGCCGCTCACAGCTTCTCTAGCAGGACCTCCTAAGTAACGCTTCAGGTAGTGTATCCTGTCGGCAGCTGGAATGCCCTTATTTTCAATGAGTGCGGAGAAGGATGCTTTCCAGTCAGGGTACTGAAGAGGGTCTCTGGTGAACACGGGTGGTTCTGGAACAGGTAGTCGACTGGAAGCAATGGCTTGCGAAAGGGTACGAATTAACTCGTTTGATGACGAGGACTGACCATGACTTTGATCCATTTGTGAGGGTCGCTGATGACGTTGATCAAACTGTGGCGGTCGATGACGACTTTCATCAGAGTATGAGGGGCGACCATAGCCTTGTTCAAACTGAGAGGGCTGATGATAACTATGATCAACGTGTGAGAGTCTATGATTTCTTTGATCACCGTGTGAGAGTCTGTGATGATCGTGATCAATGTATGAGGGTTGGTGATGTTCTAACTCTTGAACTATATCTTTGCCTGAAACTGAATGTGACTGTTTTACAAGAGTATCTTCAAACAAACCGACATGTGATTTTTCTGGCAAAGTGAGGTTGGAATTAGTGGTGTGAACAAAATGTTCTTCTTTTGTGAAAACTTCCAATTTCGCTTCTTCCATTTTGATCTGGGTCTCAAGTTGTTGTTGCGTGAGTTTTCTTTTCAAAGAGGACAGTTTTCTGTTTGTATCTTCGATTTCATCCATCTGTTGATTCTCTTCGAGTTGAGATTGAAGTTTCGCACGAAGGGCTGCTCTTTCTGCTGCAGCTTTTATTCTTTGCGAGGATACTGATGACTGCTTGGATGAACATGTTTTGACAGAAGATGCTCTGGACGAGACAGATTTTGCTGTTGATCTAGGAGAGGGATGGCTTCTTTCAACGATTTTGGATACGATTGCGACAGCAGAAAAGTTTAATTCTGAGAGTGCAGTCTCCAGATTTTCCTCATGTCCTAGTTGTTTGAGTTGCTCTGCAGTTTCATTTACTGAGCCAAGTCTTGAGTTGATGATAGACTTTTGCAAAGCTAATTCCTGAGGGTCAGCATTGTGTGAGAGGAGAGTGTTTGTTTCAGACAATATTGACATGAGCTCTGAATGTCTGGTCCAAAAATTTCTCGACAGAGTGTCAACTTTGTATTGTCTACCCTTTTCGGTCAAGTTGCGTGACCGTTGAGAGCGTTCAAGATTTTGTGTTTCACTTTCATGGGGATAACTTTCACTGGCCCTAGCCTCATGTTGATACCCTCCGCTGAACTCCATATCTAGGTTGAGTTCAAAGACTGAAATTTATGGCGGAACTCTAAGCCTGGTTGAAAAATCTTACCAAAAATCTAAATCTATAAATAGAGAAAATTAATTCAAAGTGTAACTCCAAAGAAAATATTGTTTTTCAATAAATAACCAGATACTAAACTATTGCTTCACTGAACATCAATGAACAAAATCACAACACCTAAACAAAATAAGTACTTTCAACCTATCAACCAAAGAAATAATAAAGTCAATAAAGTATGAACATAAACAATATAAACAACCTAAACACTAAACATGAAAATCAACAAAGACTAAATAATCAAGTTGTATGAATGAAAAGTCTGGCAAATCGATGATTCAGGTCGTATTGGCCGACTATGAAGACAAATACCAAAAGTTCAATTTTCACGACCTTAAAGAATGCAATCACACCCAAAGATCAAGTCCACTTAGAGATAATGAAGCCTTTCTCAGACCATCAGCAGATCAAGTAACCCACAAAGAGCTTAATGCAAGTTCACTGTAAAATAATCACTAAAAGATCACTCAATGAAGAACCAAGATGCAGATCACAGCAAAGTTGACTAGTCAAATCACTCTTGAGTTCACTAAAAGTAAGAATGTTAAATGTAAACAGTCACTAAAAATGTCTCAGTTCCAAGTTCAAATGAACTAGCTTATAAAAGTTAGAATAAGATTTGGCGACTCTTCTTTAGTGACTCACGAACTCAAATGCATGTAACAGACAGTCAAAAACATAGAAAGGTTACCACTTGTCGATAAACGTAGATCACGCCGAATCGAAGTTAAAGGCACAGACGAATCTTCACAGCAGCTGAACGTAGTACAAATCGGAACTGTGGCGAAGACTAAGGAGCAGATACTGGGCTAGCTAGACGAATGCCAGGACCAGGCGAGTTGCTCAAAGTCGCGAATGCCGAACAGCCGAAGAATTGTTGAAGCTGTAGAAGGACTGCCGTATGACAGAAGGTAGACTGGCAGTGACGAGTTGGCAGTGACAAATGCCAATGACGAGTTGCAAGTGAAGAAATGGTGACACAATCTGTGGCAGGTAGCTAGTGGCACAACAAGCTGAACGAGTGCTTGTCGACGAGCAGTCTTGAATGATGCCCAAACATCGAGGGACGAGATGAGGAACGATGACGAAGAGGAACGATGACGAAGAGGCTCCTCTTGGTGATGAGTCTTTTACTGTCGCTGCCTCTCACAGACGCAAGACGGATGTATGGTAAAACTTCTTTATTTTGAATCATACAGGGCCGTAAAAGACTGCAATAAAGCAAAAGAACAGTCATGATTAAGAGCATAAAAAACTAGTGCTAAAAAGTGATGTACAGTTATCATTTTAATAGCATCTATCACCTTTTCATTATGCTCTTACTTTATCACAAGTTTAACCCTGCATTAATGACATTATTATCACGAAGTTGAATAAAATGGCAACGCTCAATCTGGTCACAATTTGTTCTTAGTTTACAACAATTGCACATTTCGCCATAGGTTGTCATACACACTTTCTTACAAACACAATATTCACAATGCATATGTGCATACCTCGTCTTCTCCTAGTGATGGCAGCGAGCAACGAAAAGGCATGGGGATTGCCCACACAGGTTCCTGAAGAACACAAAATATATGCTAATAACTATACATCAACGAATAAAATCTAGGTTAAACAAACCAGTGGTGCGAGAACACATTGGAGCGAGACAACGATACACACTGGGGCGAGGCAACAATACTGTAGTAACGGCCGAGCTGTAAACATATAACAAGACGAGACATTTCACGCATGCACTCTATCGCTCTGACGTACATGTAAACACACGTGTTAAAAGGCAGAACCCAAGCCCAGCTCGGAAAGTGCTGCTAATTAAAAGACGTAAACGCCGCCCGAGGCTTGTAAGGCCCAGCCTTATCGTAAGCCCGGACAGCATAACGCCACGACTACATCATTGAGTCACATAAAGGGTTTGCGAGTTCCTGCAGGTAGACTTACCTTAGTTCTCTGTTACTGTCTTCGGTTACGGCGCGCTCGGTGCAATACGTCTGCTCGGTTCAGTTTCTCAGTCAACACTCCCCAATAAGCCCGCCGAAGCGTGGCTTATTGGTTCCGGTCACGGGAGGGGAAAAGGGAGTTGTTTCCCTTACTCCCCTTACTCCGTAAGGGAAATCCACAGATACTACATTCCCCCCCGTTTTGAAATTAGCGTCCCTACACTCCGGAAGCCCTCTTCTGGGTAGAAAGGCTTCCAGAACCCGGCCTACCCGGGAAGGGACTGCTACCAGGGGGGCATTCCTTATCTTGTCCCCGTGGGTTGCTGGTAAGAGCCGGGCACACTTTCTCCCAGGGATCCCCGGAGGTTCCCTGGGCCCTGGCCGTCGTCCCTATGTCTATTCGCTGGTTGAGATCCAGGGACGGTGTTCGGGCGGACGCCCTCATGAGGTGATACGCAAAAACCGTCTTGAGTTGTACACCATCAGCTGCAGGAGCTCGCGCTGCTCCACCCTTCTCCAGGCGGCGACCACCCGCGTCAAGGGAAATATTTTGATCTCCCCTATGATGATCCCAGAGAGGACGTCCGTGCCCCATCGAGCGGAGGCTTGGGGACAATTCCGGTTTCCTCCCTTGTTCCAGTCGACGAAGGCCAGGGGAAAACTCCCGTTCTCCCCTTCTTCCATTCCCATGAGGGCAAGGGGAAAACTCCTGTTCTCCCCTTCTTCCATTCCAATGAGGGCCAGGGGAAAACTCCTGTTCTCCCCTTCTTCCATCCCGATGAGGGCAAGGGGAAAACTCCTGTTCTCCCCTTCTTCCATTCCGATGAGGGCCAGGGGAAAACTCCTGTTCTCCCCTTCTTTCATTCCGATGAGGGCAAGGGGAAAACTCCTGTTCTCCCCTTCTTCCATTCCGATGAGGGCAAGGGGAAAACTCCTGTTCTCCCCTTCTTCCATTCCGATGAGGGCCAGGGGAAAACTCCTGTTCTCCCCTTCTAGGCACAGCTAGGGCAGGTGTAAGATTCAATAGTCTCCGCCTCTTCAGCCGTAACGTGTACGCACTCCCCATGAAACCACTCATTGCACACCATTCCTTCCTGTTTTGAAAATAGCGCCCCTACCCCCTGTATGCCTATTCCCTAGCAATGGCGAAGCGGGTGTACTTGGGCCTGCTTATCCTAACTGATTCGTACTCGTAGCTGGGCATAGCCTTGCACCTCGGTGGAACAACTTTCCCCGGTTTGCAATGGGCCTGCCCGACTACTTATCTCGATGTGCTTAGCCTTGCGCCTCCGTGGAACAACCTTCCCGGGGTCTGCGGTGGGCCTGCCTAACATCTCTACGACTGTCGAATTGTCTTTGACTATTGCCTCGAGGGGTCTGCTACAAAACTAGCCGTTGTGGCCCATCCTCTTTCAAGGACATCGTATGTTTCCCTGGGGCACCTTCTGACATCCCAGGGTCGGCTAGCTACAAGGGAGAACATGTGGCGGTGGGACCCGAGAATGTGAGAGAGCGGAGGTCTTCAGGTTATTCCCGATGAGCCCATATTCTCCTCCACTCCAGTTCTAGGGCTGTGCTGCAGATCCTCTGTCCTGTGGACTATTTATCCTAAATCCCAGGGGGGGCTCGTCCCAAGGCAGAACTAAACAGGGCAGTTTGGTTTGCGATCCCATTTGACCGAGTAGAGCCTAGGGGCTGGCCATGCCTCCAGAGACTACATCTTATTCCGCGGGTCTACTAGCTGCATGAGGGGAGTCGAGTACCAACTTTATGACCCAGGTCGAGGTGAGGTTGGGGACACTTCCCTTTGGCTGCTGAGCTTAGTGCCAGGGCATGTCCACAACTGTAAAGTACAGAATTTTGGCATGCCCACCCTGTTCCCCTCAGCAACTACTACTTCGGTGGCTATGAGCCCCCACTCCGCTGGCTACCCCTCTAGACGAGAGGAACCCAGCCAGGGATGCCAGTCTGCACCTTACAACGGTTGCCCTCATGATTTCTCTTGTGGACCCCTCTTATCATTCCCTGGGAGTTGTCATTTTGTGGCACATTCCTTTTCCCCAAAATAGAGGTCAAGGTACATACCCCTGTCTGGCAGGCACCTGTGTGTTCCCTTTCCTCTCCAATTTGCTTAAAACGAGCTAACGCCCAAGAATCCTCCGATACAGGTCTCCTAAGGGGGCCTGACCGGCTTCTTGTTTCACTGTTCTCTGGCTAGAGACATCACTTCCCCCCTTTTATTAAGGGGGTCTCCCTCCGTAAGATTTAAAACCTTCCCAACCTTAACTTTTGCCTTACATGAGGCTGTTGGTGTGTGTCGAGTCAGACAGTCCCTATGAGAACGTGCGGCTACTGCATCCGCTGATACAGAACGCCTGGCCTTTATCCCCTGGGACTGATCCTCCATGGTTGGGGGTGAAGGTCCATCCTGGAGCAGTTCTTGTTCTTCCTCTAGCGCTGGAGAGGCAGGCTTCCCACATGAGTGTAATCTCCATGGTTTACGGGAATGCTCCGCCCCACTCTCCTCGTCTTCTGGGCAGGCGTCGGTTCCATAACTCGTGGTGAGGAGGTGTCGGTTCCTCAACCCGTCCCACGGGTGTTGAAGAGCGTCAGTTCCATGACTCGTCCCTCGGGTGTTGAGGAATGTCTCCTAGGGGGTCCAGGTGGCAGCGGCTTGATTCGCCCAGCCCCTTGTTTGTCAACATGGGGGTGACCATGGGGAAAAACGTCCTCTTCTTGGGGGTCCCCGTATAGCACGTGGTGAAGGGGGGACACATGGCGAGAATCATCATCCAGCAGACTGGTAGTGGTCACCCCCTATCCTGCCCTGGTTTGTACTCTTGTACCCGTCGGGGAGAGGGGGTTGAGGGCCTTGTCCACGTGTACCTCCTCTGAGAGTTTATTGGCGAGACTTCCGAGTCCTGCCAGACGACAAGTGGGGAAATAAATCGCTCTCTCCCCTCAGTGATCCATGGCAAGACTTCAGAGTCCTGCCAGACGATATGTGGAGGATAAATCAATCTCTCCCCTCAGTGATCCATGGCAAGACTTCATAGTCCTGCCAGACGATGGGTGGGGGGATAAATCGCTCTCTCCCCTCGGTGATTCATGGCGAGACTTCAGCGTCCTGCCAGGCGTTAGGTGGGGGATAGATCACTCTCTCCCCTTGGCGAGACATCTAAGTCCCGTCCGATGATAACTCGGTCATGATTGCCCTCTCCTCCTCAGTGATCTATGGCGGGACATCCAAGTCCCGTCCGATGAAAACTGAGTCACGATTGCCCTTTCCACCTTGGTGATCAATGGCGGGACATCCAAGTCCCGTCCGAAGATAACTGGGTCACGATTGCACGCTTCTCCTCGGTGATCTATGGCGGGTCATCCGAGTCCCGCCCGACGATGGCTGGGTCACGATCTCTCTCAGTGATCTATGGCAAGACTTCAGAGTCCTGCCAGACGTTAGGTGGGGGATAGATCGCTCTCTCCCCTTGGCGAGACATCTAATAGCTGGGGGACAATTGCTTCGGTGATCCATGAGTCCAGCCCAACTAAGAATAATCAACGACCCTCCCCACCTTCTCCAATACCTCTTACTCTCAGCTTTTCCCCCCATCTAATTAGGGATAACTTGATCAGGAGGTTGGTGGACACCGTCTGCTTCTTAGACCCCTTCGTCTCTAATTCAGGGGGGGGGGGGGGGTGTTAACGCTGATGAGACCCTGCCCTCTTCTGAGACCTCCTCCTCTCTCTATTCTGCATGACTGTGTGGGGGGGGGGGGGGAGGGGGGTTGGTTGAATCCAGGCTGCTTCTCAGACCCCTTCGCCTCTAATTCGGGGGAGGGGGGTTAACGCTGATGAGACCCTGCCCTCTTCTTAGACCTCCTCCCCTCTCTATTCTGCATGACTGTGTGTGTGGGAGGGGGGTTGGTTGAATCCAGTCTGCTTCTCAGACCCCCTCTCCCTCTTATTTCCGGAAGATTGTATGGGAGGAGCGGGAGGATGATGAGACCCTGTCCATATTAAATACAAAACCGAGAACCACAACGAAAATACATCTGGAAAGAAATACAAATTTCACACTCAGGAAAAAAGACATACAACACTAATTGAGCTGTATTCGACAACCGGATGTCATGGGGCTCAGTACATGCACGGTCAACAGCTAAGCTGATGACGCGTCACCGGAACGAAAAATACAGTACTGGTAATCTAGTGATATTTTTAAGCCCACTTGAAAATGACAACCTTTGTTTAGACAACCTTCAGAAAAATATTACCCTGTCCTCCCATACCGCTGACATGGGGCTAATATCATGCACGGTCAGCAGTTAAGCCCCTGACACGACCGACGGTGAGGAGAACACAGATCAGTATAACCTAGTTGAAATATAGCCCGCATTATTTTGGAAAGAACAGAAATAAATAGCCAAGTAAATCTACTATCCCCCCATCTCCTTGGGACAGAACCCACAAATAAGATGTATAGGACGTCCCAGGGAAAACAGAGTCCATACCCAATAAACGAAAGAAGGTATGAATCTACAAAGGATTCAGTAGACAAAATAAATGAAAACAGTATCAATTTGGGTAAGTGTAACAACTCGAGTCATGAAAATAGACTGCTCATGAAAATAGAACCCTGATCCGTGCAAATCTCCAAGGGGCAGCCGAAACGGATAAAGAATTGGTCCACCGCCGCTCTACTGCTAAGGAGTCGCTCCAATTCCTTGACCCCCTCTGCCAGATTTGTCTGTTTCTCCTGATCTCCCGGCGCTTGCTTCTTATCCGGGAACCGAGGCTCTCTCAACCCTGGTGGTGGGCTTCGCGCTCTGTCCTCGCCTGCTCGAGCCAGTTGCGCGGAGAGGTCCTCCACCTTTTGTTCCAGCGCCCGTTCCCTCGCAGAGGCGCCACTCTGGCGTTCGCAACATGACTCGAACCTTTCCAGTAGAGCGCGGAGGTTGTCACCCTCAGACCGCCGAGCCTCCTCTCCCTCCGGGGACTTGACCCGATTAATATATTGCTCTCCCCTTCCTCCTCCGAGACCCGGGACACTCTGCGTGTCCCGTAGAGGGATTTACGGCTCTCTGAATACAATAGTGTATGCTCCACAGCCTGATCAAGCGACGTAATGCGGGAGACCCTGTTGGTAACACCTAATCACCTCTTTCCCTACGTATTCCGCAGGGAGATCCGGGTATGTATCTCCGGCGCACGCCCGGACACGGTCAGCAAACTATTGTAGTGTAATAAATCAGGAAAAGAAATAAATAAAAAACATCCTATAGCAGATGTTCCGGTGAAGCAACAAAAACAACAATAACAACTGCCCTAACAAGCAAAATTCATGTTAGAAAACATGAACCAGACGAAAGGAACAGCGACAAACAAACAATAACAACTGCCCTAACAAGCAAAATTCATGTTAGAAAACATGAATTAGACGAAAGGAACAGCGACAAACAAACAACAATAACAACTGCCCTAACAAGCAAAATTCATGTTAGAAAACATGAACCAGACGAAAGGAACAGCGACAAACAAACAATAACAACTGCCCTAACAAGCAAAATTCATACTTGAAAGCATGAATCAGACGAAAGGAACAGCGACAAACAAACAATAACAACTGCCCTAACAAGCAAAATTCATGTTAGAAAACATGAACCAGACGAAAGGAACAGCGACAAACAAACTACAATAACAAACACTGAGAATCTCCCAAGAATGCACCAGTGAAAAGGCAACATAACCTCACTTAATATTCATGAGGTCATGTGACGTCAGGAAGATAGGCACTAGCAAGCCGTTCGGCCGCCATATATAAAATGCCCCTTCCCACGTGCCCAAACACAATAATATTGCACTCCTGGGAAATACCAAGCTTTGTACAAAACATATTGACATGACGGATGTAACATGTCACAGTAACAGAAAAGGCACGGGAGTCAAACACTGCCACGGTCCCAGGCTAACCCCTGCCCGACATCAGCCTACCTGTAAGAGCAGGCTCACCCTCTGTAACTCAACAACAAAAAAAAAACAAAAAAAAATATTAGCCACAGCTATACGCCGGCGCAGGTTCGTAAAACGAACTTCTGACACCATTGTAGTAACGGCCGAGCTGTAAACATATAACAAGACGAGACATTTCACGCATGCACTCTATCGCTCTGACGTACATGTAAACACACGTGTTAAAAGGCAGAACCCAAGCCCAGCTCGGAAAGTGCTGCTAATTAAAAGACGTAAACGCCGCCCGAGGCTTGTAAGGCCCAGCCTTATCGTAAGCCCGGACAGCATAACGCCACGACTACATCATTGAGTCACATAAAGGGTTTGCGAGTTCCTGCAGGTAGACTTACCTTAGTTCTCTGTTACTGTCTTCGGTTACGGCGCGCTCGGTGCAATACGTCTGCTCGGTTCAGTTTCTCAGTCAACACTCCCCAATAAGCCCGCCGAAGCGTGGCTTATTGGTTCCGGTCACGGGAGGGGAAAAGGGAGTTGTTTCCCTTACTCCCCTTACTCCGTAAGGGAAATCCACAGATACAACAATACACACTGGGGCGAGACAACGATACACACTGGGGCGAGACAACGATACACACTGGGGCGAGACAACGATACACACTGGGGCGAGGCAACGATACACACTGGGGCGAGACAACGATTCAACGTTCAAATTACGCATGAACTCGAGACGATAAAAACACAACAGGTCAAGGTCAAGACCAAAAATAGCTCTCATTCTACCACGCACATTTCCGCAGCAGAAGTTACAACTCCATATCGTTCCTTTTACCTCAATAGTAGGCTTACAGAATAACACGCCTTGGTACATTAAAACATAATCATGTTACGTTGCAATAACAAACAATAGAAAGCTGTTCATACCTCTCAAGTCCGAAACAGTGCCACAACACTACCCGACCGGTCTGTCTTACTGCGAGTCGAAGTGTCAAGTGACGTTCTATCTAGAGCATATCCGAATCTCGCGCGAACTCGCGCATGACTACGCAAAACACATTTTACCCTGGAAAAGCGTGCAAGGCGGCACAGGCGCCCGACCGACAAAAAGCAACAAGCATTGCGGCAGCAACACAAAATAATGGCCGAAATTTTTTCAAAATGTCCTAAAGCATTCTGACAGTTTTGGCCAAATGTCCCAACATAAAAATGTCTAGCAACACCCCTGATTGAATCGGGCATCAGCCATCACTGGGACGATTCAAGCCATGCATGTAAACTTTCAGGATTCAGCTTCCGATTGCAACGACTTTTAGATTAAAGTTTGGAGTGTCTGCGTTGGCATACATGTACAGTAACGTACTGGCACTGGTTGCCTTGCAAAAGTAAGAAAATGTTGCCTTTACTCAAAATATCTTGCAAAATTAAACCAGCGGTGACATGACTGATCATGTCGTCAGCGATCATGTCGCACTATCGTGCAGTCCATCACGTTTCAAGTCAAATTTGAACCTTTCAGCATTTGTACTGCTGGTGCAGTTAAAGACGATATCGATGTATATAGGTTAAATGTAGCTTTCTGGGCTTTGATTCTTTCAGTCGTAATAGTGTACTGTCTTTTTACAAAAACTCTATTACGACTGAAAGAATAAGAGCCCAGAAAGCTACATTTAACCTGTATATATATGATAGGTGACTGCTATAGGCCTATTTCTTGTCACGACGTGCATGTTCTTGTGAAGTTACTGAGTCAGTGTGTGTGTAGGCATATTGGCTATGTGCAGGGCTGTTTTTGACTCGCATGCAAAGCAAAAGTGAGTCTATGTACTCAGCCCAGTCGTCTGTCCGGCTGGACAGCAAAACTTTAACGTTGGATTTTTCTCGGACACTAATAGCTCTGTCAACACCAAATGATGGTGTATGGTGACAAGGCCTCAAAAAACATACATTGTGACTTTACTTTGCTTCAAGGTCAAGGTCACAGGGTCCATAAATGTTGTCTAAAACAGTTATTTTTCACATTTTTTCAATTTTCTGCCAAGTTTTTGAGAATGGTGACCTAACCTATATATGGTATATAGGCCTAAGTAAGCCCTTTCTTTTGATACCTATTTGGTTGACCTTGCTTCAAGGTCAAGGTCATAGTAGTCGCTCAAAGTTGGATGATATACATACTTTGAAGTGACATTGACCCGGGACTATGGAAGATAACTCTTTCAAATTTTATAATTATGTGGGGCATATCTGATATGTTGTACTTTCTTAACGAGCAACATTTGTTTACATATCATCAAGGTCAAGGTCACTTTGACGCCTCAGAAATAAGACCAAAACAGGTCAGTAAACCTCTAAAGTGACCATGTCTTTTCGTAGAAAGTGCTACTGTGCTTTCTTAATGTTAAATTACAAATCTTGCATTATGTGACCTTGGGTCAAGGTCACAAGTATTTTGGTAAGGGAAAATGTAAAACCATGTTCTTAAATTAGTGTATGATGTCATTATCATGTTCATCCATTTGACCTTGACCTTCAAGGTCACTTCAAGGTCATACAGAGGTTAAGGTCAAGCATGTGAGTCGTATGGGCTTTGCCCTTCTTGTTTTTCTTAAGTGCCACTTGGGCACTACATGTATACTGTAAAAGATTGAGTGCCCAGAGAATTTCGAGTGTTCAAACTTTTTATTTCATTTTAGTCAAAACACTAAACATACTGTGATTGGACAAATGAGACTTGATCCAATCAGAGAACTCCTTCAACTTTCATTGTCAATCACTATCTCGTACTCAATCGTACTGAGTCCACTCTTGTATTTTTTCCTTCTTCTGGTAATGTCCATCTGTCTTAGACAATTATTGACATTTACGGGGTATTGCCAGTTTATTTTCTAAAATGGAAATCTCCAAGGAGTTAATCTATATTTTTTTCGGCAGGGTAACCGGTAAGTACTGTATGTACATAAGTGTTAGGGAGGCCCACTGACAGTAAGCGTAAACAGACCACAGAAGGCCATTTTTAGAGTGCTGTAAACAGCTTCAAAATTAAGCAATGTTCTTATAGTTCAGGTTTGAAATGTAAAAGTACTTATAGAATTGCTGTGCAAAGTTTGAAGCCTGTTAGAATTATACATTTGGAGGTATTGGACTGTAAAGTCAGGCAAATATGCGATTTTTTCACAACTGGGAAGTTATGTACAGGGCGACAAATTAAAAAAAGCAAAAAGAAATGACCTTTTCGGTTTTATTTTATAAAACAGATTGCAGCAACCACAAATGTATCATAGTTGAACCAATAAATGCAATAAAAAGGGTTTTATAGCCGATTGCAATTTTAGGCTATATTGACGTCATCACACGAAATTTAAAAAACGCGAACAAGCAAATCTTCAGTGGTTTTACAGGTAAAGATGTCATACGATATATCAAATTGAAGATCTCTTTATGTACAATCTAGCTGTCATACTTTTGATGCCGTATAATCAAAACGTTACAACATAAGCTTGAAAATCAATATTTTCAAAAATAATAAATTTAAAATAAAAACTATAAAATGTATTAATGTTCCGCAATGTCAATCTTTAAAAACATTTGTAACCTCACATTATAGCATATTTCCACACATTGAATGATAATAATTTTACTTCCAAACAAGAAAACACTAACTACAGCACAAGTTTGCAGTTATGCGTTATATTTTAATCTGCCTGACTGAAAATGTGTGCGTTTCTTCCTTAACCTGTATATCCGCGATTATATAGCAAATTATGTGTATGTATGTGTGTACATATCCATGTATGCAGGTATGTATGTGTGTATGTATGTATGTATGTATGTATACATGTACGTACGTACGTACGTATGTATGCTTATGTGTGTATGTGAATATCTCTCTCTCTCTCTCTCTCTCTCTCTCTCTCTCTCTCTCTCTCTCTCTCTCTCTCTCTCTCTCTCTCTCTCTCTCTCTCTCTCTCATACACCCCCACACACACAATATCTGTTATCCTTGTTGCGGTGCAATTAAGGTTAGGTATCCAGCATGACAAAATCCCCAGCAATGCAATAATGACACAAACAACAGATTTTCAAAAAAACACTTTCACAGCAAAACAGAAATTGTCTAATCAATGAAATGTAACAAATACAATTGCAGAACAGAACAAAGAAACATTTAAAATATAACATCAGGTATTTAGCGCCAAAAAGTCAGATCATTAGTTATGAGAAGCAATTAAGAACAATAAACAATTCAGCGCCATAAAAGTCATTTCAAGTCATCAGTCACACTTTAAATTTCAAAAATCGTCCGAAAATTAATTCAGCATTATAACAATACAATCAATAAACACACAAGCATGAAGATGAAACAGAACAGACCGAAATTGTAGCACAGAAATGAATTCTGCAAACATATCGCGATCAAAGAAGAACACCAGGTGACTAAGTGTATTAAAGCTATCGTTAAACAGACATTACACATTCAATGAGATGTACCTACAGATCAGGTAATTCGTGCTACAAAACCCAGTGCGGATCATAGTCTAAAAGACATCGAGATATTACTAAATTATACAGTACTTCAGCGCCATACTTCTCTTCTTCTTCTGCGTTCATGGGCTAAAACTCCCACGTTCACTCATGTTTTTGCACAAGTGGGTTTTTACGTGTGTGGCCGTTTTTACCCCGCCATTTAGGCAGCCATACGCCGCTTTCGGAGGAAGCATGCTGGATATGTTCGTGTTCCTATAACCCACCGAACTCTGACATGGATTACAGGATCTTTTCCGTGCGCACTTAGTCTTGTGCTTGCGTGTACAATCCCCGGCGAAAGAAACGCAACTCATTCGCGCCCATTGTTGCGAGTGATTTTTCGTCATTTTCATATTGTCGTAAAATGTGAACCAGATAAGATAAATCAAAACGAAAAACAGATTCGTAGAGGATATTTTACTGGCTCTACGACAAATGCATAGTATTTAATCGTTTTTATCTTTTACTTGTTCATAAATTGTGTTATACAGGGTAGGGGTCAAGCGAGTCGTGATTGCAGGCAAACGTGTCTCTTCAACATGCTACAAAAATCGTAAAAATGAATATTTTTTTAACAAGGTAAAGACATTTTTGGAGGAAATTCATTTCTCAACAACACAATTTAATTAGAATTATTCGCCAAAGCGTTTAAGACTAAACATTTTTTAGCAAAGATCACTTAGACATTTGGCCACAAATAGCACCTGTTTTTCAAAGAAATTATCACGTCGGTTCCGTGCGAATGAGCTTTTGCCAAACAACCCTTTGTAACACTGTCAAAGTGATCTTTGCTAATATTTTGAAGTCTTAAACAATAAGCCATTAGCAGGTCTGCACATAACCTGGGAGATGGAAAAAATCTCCACACTTAACCCACCAAGGCGGCCGCGGCCTGGATTCGAACCCTCGACCTTCCGATTAAGGTTGAAACGCTACCTTTTGTTGGAGTAACCCAAGATGCACGCTTGACTTGGAAGCCACATATTGCAGCCACAGAAGCAACAGCGATTAACAAATTCGCACTAACGGAATGAGAGCGCAGACATATGTGTCCATGTGCACGTGTGTCTGTCTGTATTCATGTGTGTGTGTGTATGTTTGTGTTCGTGTGTGCGTGAGTATGTGTATGTGTCTGTCTTTGTGATTCTGGATCAAAATGTATGTGTTTGAGTGTGTGTGTGTGTGTGTGTGTGTGTGTGTGTGTGTGTGTGTGTGTGTGTGTGTGTTTTGTGAGAGAACGTTTTACCGAGAATTCACTTTGCAAAGCGAGTATCTACAGCTAGGTTACTGCGAAAAGGGCTTCTGTGTGCTGATCGGTCCTGTGAAGCAATCCATGTTGCAGTGAGGTAGCTACGTGTTTTGTCCACGTGTTTTAAACCGGAATTTCATTGTCCCCCAACAAACCTTCTCCTTGGGTCTGTTAATTTTGCTGGGTCACGGGGTCCTGCGTGTCGTGAATAGCCTGTTTCTGATAATAATACAGGGCCGGACTAGGCTAAGAGGAAAGGGGGGGGGGGGGGGGGGGTTGCCAGTTGTGGTTCAGGGGGATGTTCCCCCTGGCGGGGTCAAGGGGCAGAGCCCCTTGTGGGGGTCAGGGGGAAGCCCCCTGAAGCTGATGGGTAGGTCATATTCTGAGATAGGAAAATGGTTGCTCCTTGCATGAAACGGCATTAAAATAAACAATAATAAAAAATGTTTTAAATAAGTGAGGTAGCCTACATGTTTAGGCTAGGGGGGGGGGGGGTTGCGCAATCCCCATAACCCCCCCCCCCCCCCCCCCCCCCCCCCCCCCCCGGTAGTCCGGCCCTGTAATACTTGTGGCGAAGGCGAGTCATGTAAGCAAAATTGCTGTTCTTGTTAGATCTGTTCATTATAACTGATGGATCTATTCAAGGCCGCGTCGCGGAGAAAAAAAATCATTACCACAGCTGGAAGGCTCGGTTATTCTTTTTAAAGATGTTGATAATTCGTTGATCTAACTTTGGTGGGGAGTTGACAAACCTAAAATTATAACATATATTTTCCTGTGACATTTCACGGCATGCCTTGATTCAGCCTTCGGCGGTGACGAAACAGTTGAAAAGCGTTTTAATTTAATCGCTAGGCGAAGTCCAACAAATCTACATCAGGATGAGAACAGACTTCTGGATAGATCTTTTGCAGAGATCTTTCACTACACAATATATTTTCTGTTCAAAATAAGTTCAAGTTTCTTTGCGAGCTCGAGGAAAATAGGCGATAATTTCGAATTTCGGCTTGTCGCGACGTCAAGTTTTTCACTGTGCATACTCTGATACTGAACACTGCGTAACAAACTGATTCAGCTTTTGTATGACTGCGAGAGTTGATCAGCTTTGGGTTTTTTTTCACTTCAATCGCTTGTCAAGGTCAAGCCAAAGCACATACTGATGAGAAAAAATGTACTAAACTTACTGGTAGATGTATCTCTTGAGATCACTGAGAAGAAAGATCGAGCGACTTCCTAAAACGCATGTATTTAAAAGAAAACACTGTGTTCAGAATAAACCCTTTCATCGACGTAATGATATATTTTGTAAGTTGCTCCTTTGAACATAATTATAATAACAGAAAGTTGATTGTATCGCACGCAAAATTTCATGAATCTGGTTAGCATATCTTTCCTTTGCGAGTCTTTGGAACTGGGGCGATAATTTGGAGTGTTTCAGCTTGCCGCGACGTCATGCAAATAGTTGTATCACTCTGTAAATGACTAGATTCAGCCTTCGGCGGCGCAGCCGTTGGATAATCGCTTCACTTCAATCGATTGGCCCGGTCAAAGTATAGCCCGTATTGATGAGAAATGATGTTCTTCTTGTAGATTAGCCTTTTAAGATTAATGAGAGAAAAGAGCGATTTCCAAAAACGCCTGTGTCAAAACAAAAACACTGTGTTCAGAATCAACTATATTCAGAACATAGTAATGATAATTATGAGTCGCTCTGCGGAATACATAATTACAAAGGATTGATCTGATGGTATGCAAAATGTAATTAAACTGCGTCTAATACTTTTTTCTTGCGAGATCTCAGAACATACGCGATTTGGCCTTGGACGACGCAAAAGTTGAAATATTGCTTCACTTCAATCGGTTGGCCCGGTTAAAGTAATGAACACATTGATTAGATAAGACATTGTCCTGGTAGATTGGCCTTTTAAAATTATTGACAGAAAAGAGCGATTTCCAGAAACATCTGTGTAAAAAGTAAAACACTGTGTTCAGAACCCACCCTTTTTCAAGACGTTAATAACATTTTGATAAGTCGTTCTTTCACATACATCATAACAAAGGGTTGATCTTATGCCACACTAAATTTCAGTATTGTACTTTAAATAGTTTTTCTTCGCGCGCTCTTGGAACTTGGGTGACGATTTCGAGTGTTTCGCTTGCCGCGACGTCAAATAGCTTTTTCCCTGTACACCCAGCTGAAAAAGTACCACACGATGTACTATAGTATACTATAGTAAACTATAGTAAATGTACCCTGTACTATAGTAAACTATAGTAAATGTACCATGTACTCTAGTACATATTGTAGTACATGGTACTTTGTACTATAGTACTGTGTAGTAAATGTACCCTGTACTATAGTACTTTGTGGTACAGTAGAGTACTTTGTACTTTGTACTATGGTACTTTTTAGTGAATGTACCATGTACTACAGTAGTACTATAGTACCTAGTACTTTGTACTATGGTACTTTTTTGTGAATGTACCCTGTACTACAGTAGTACTATAGTACGAAGTACTTTGTACTATGGTACACTGTGGTACTTTGTACTATGGTACTTTGTACTATAGTACAACAGTACATAGTACTGCTGTACAGTATAGTAGTAATAGTATACATGCATTTTGTGTTTTTATTTTTATTGTTTTATTAATATAACTTATCAGCTAAGCATAACAATTTTGTTGTTGAAATTAAGTTGATTAAAAAACATTGTTTTTAAAATTGTGTTTGATATCACCAGTTGTGCATGTAAACGTGTTGTGTGTGTTTTTACAAGGTAGTCGTACATATAAGATTTATTATGTTTTGTGCGTGCGTGTGTGTGAATTAAGCCGAGATGACATGAGATATTTTCAAACTTGTTAACTGTGCATTTGCAAAATACACGTAGGAATACTTTGTGCTCACACACACACACACCACACACACACACACACACACACACACACACACACACACACACACACACACACACACACACACACAGTCACACTGACACACGCTCGCACGTGCACACACACAAACATGTGGGTACGCACATATTCACTTAGGAGAAAGGACTTTTGTAACGTCAGATGTACATAAACTGTATAGTTAGTTTTTTTGTAAACAGTTAGCATCAAATGTGAAATTAATATTTCATTAACGTTACCTTGGAACGCTTCTCACAAAAAAGTTTTCAAAAGAGAATTTAACAATTGCTTTAAAAGTTAAAGGATAAGGATACGATAAGGATAAGATTTTATATAGTCCTGTGAGGTTGCCCTCATGGAAATTCGGGCTGCTTTCTCCATGGGGAAAGCGAACTGCCATACAGTATACGGCGATACCCACACATTTTGTTTCCTGCATGCGTGTATTCATGTTTCCGAGCCCTGACACTTTCGCTGTGAACTTGGGTTCTTTATCGTGTGCATGCGGCCACCGAGGAGAGTCTGCACGATTTTGACTCTGGGAAATAAATCCCTCGCCGAACGTGGGGATCGAACCCACGCCGATTGCGACAACTGGTTTTGAAGACAGCGCCGCTACCGACTGAGCTATTTCCCGCCCGCCCGAAACGCTTAGTAAAATGGTCTGCAGTGAAATTTTGAAACAATACCTTTTTTATGTTAAATTTAACGTTTGCCAAAATAATTCTTCATGTGGGATCAAGTGCAAAGTTCTTGGTTTGACCTGAAGTTGACTGAAGTTTGCTGAGTGTACAATATTGTTTCATTTTAAATAATTTGAGAGAGAGAGAGAGAAAGAGAGAGAGAGAGAGAGAGAGAGAGAGAGAGAGAGAGAGAGAGACAGAGACAGAGACAGAGACAGAGAGAGCGTTGTGGCATACAAGCATTACAAACAAGTGTTTTTTCACCCATGCAGAGAGGCACCCGTATTCTAATCACATCATATACACGGACATTCACACACACACACACACACACACACACACACAAACACAATATGAGATTTAAAAAAAAAAAGGTTATAGAATATGTACACATCGAATGCTTAACAGAGAGAGAGAGAGAGAGAGAGAGAGAGAGAGAGAGAGAGAGAGAGAGAGAGAGAGAGAGAGAGAGAGAGAGAGAGAGAGAGAGAGAGAGAGAGAGAGAGGATAAAGGTTTTAGGCTTAGCCTCATCTTCCAACCTGTCCTTGCAGGCCCCCTGACCCCCACAAGGGGCTCTGCCCCTTGACCCCGCCAGGGAGAACATCCCCCTGGACCACCACTGGCAACCCCCCCCCCCCCTCTCTCCTCTTTGCCTAGTCCGCCCTGCCTTGGAACATATACAGAGAATAATTGTAAACGTAAGCAAAAGACTGCACACACACACACACACACACACGCACGCACGCACACGCCGCACTCACGCCCACACACAAACCGCTGACATTCGCTTACCGAAACACACACACACACACACACACACACACACACACACACACACATATATATATATACCCCCACATCCCCCCCACACACACATCCCCCATACATACACATACTGCGTAAACTCACACACCATCACACACACACACACACACACACACACACACACACACACACACTTGTGTGCGTTGCATATCTATGCACATGCTAAAATGAACAGAGCAGTACCTAAAAGGAACTGTAACTCATAAAATTGAATAGCTAGTAAAAATATTTAAGTTTTGGTTGAGTATATATATACATAAAATATTGGACTAGCAAAGTCATCAAACACAAGACCAAACAAAAACAAAAACAAACTGAGCCGGCTACTTTCGATACGAAGAAAGGGTTAGCATGCGAGAGTTATGTCCCTTTAAAATCGAAGAGGAGACCACTACGAAGTAAATCAAGGGACAGCACTAGTAACTGATTTTCAACGAACGAACTTCAACTCACAAGAAAGAGTTTGCACCAGGGAGATTGGAAAAAAGCGGGCTACAACATCACGAAAGGAACCCACCAAGAGAGTGTAACCATAATTCAGAGAGCAGAAGATGGATCTGGACTGAGAAGTAAGCCTTCAAGAGTTTTCCACGTAATCGTATCCAGATTCGCTCAGGAGTTATCGAGTGATTTGCAACTGTAACTGCCAAGTCATCGACTATCGAGTGAGGAGTACGTATAATTATTCTTTACAGCTCCCACAACTCTTTTTCACTATCACTGTCACTACCCGTATCCGACTATTTTTGAGATTTGCAAAGTTTATACCATTGTGAGAATCTGAATCTGATACAATTACAGTGACCATTGGGCCGTCTGGTTGGTTTTTTTCTCTTTGAGTTTGAGTTTGATGTTTTTACTTTGAGTTTTACTTGTTTGTTGATTCTATCTGGATCTGGCTGCCCCACATAGTGGTGTTCGTGGGGAGTACGTGACAGAAGCGGACTATTTCGTTAACTGTTTACTTGTAAATTCCCATTTTGAAAACATGTATACATGACTTTTTCAGATTAAAAATCTGTCGGCAATGTGGAAAAGAGGTTGAACTGGTAACAGGAACAGTGAGCTGGTTGATCAACTTGATGGCATGGCTGTACCAAATCATTCAATTGGAACGGAACCGACAAAAACACCAATGTTTCCATTCTTCTTTGTGCTGAAAGTTTACACTGACAGGGACAACAAGTAAGTGACATTTTAAACTCTTGTCTTAAAGCCATATGTACTCGATGACTATACACGCTAATTGCTTTACCAACAGCTGGAGACATGCTAAATTAACTTCCCTGCAAGATATTGTGGTCTAGGACCCCTTAAATGTTGAGATATTTGAATTTTTATTTTGATCTAGATCGTCCTATTTATAGATTTGCCAACAGAGGGAACGTTGACATAAGGGAAATAACTCCGCGTCTTTGTTGACATCCTCACTTTTTCAGAGGCTAGAACAAGCTGTAATGCATGTATATGGTCCGCGCATGGCGACATATCGTCATTACATGGTCTTATGGTGCGTTTGACATCGATTATGGGCAAACTACACTTTGTAAACACGGGAGCGCGTACATATGCCTTTAAATTACCCGTACCACTTGTATAACACACACACACACACACACTGACACACACACACACACACTGACACACACACACATATTTAAACATCAAGTTTTTCTGTTCACTTTCAGTGATGGACGGCCTATCTGGTGGCCTGTAATTATTCCAGTGTCTTGGGGGCACAAGAGGCAAAACTGTTTGATGTTACTTTTTGTGTTTTTATTTCTGCATGCTTTATTTGGATTACTAGAAAACCTCTTTTTATTCCTTTGTGCAAATCTATTTGACCTTTATTCTTTTACTTTTAGTGAAAAACAAAACTGCCTGAGTTGGTGGGGAAGCTTCTGGACTCCAGGTCAAAAAAACAGTCGGCAGGGTGATGACAGATGGCTGTACCAATGAGTCATTCAGATAGAAAAGGAAGCAGACACCAAGGATTCCATTCTCTGTGCTGAAATTGTGAAAAGTTGTACTCTTTAACCAGTAAGTAAATTATTAACAACAAATTATAAAATTTCATTTCAAATTTAATGTAATTTGCAATACGGTACTAGCATAGCTGAATTTGGTATTTATGATCCACTTTTGTGTAATGTTTGCAACACACACACATACATTCAAATATAAACTGCGTCTGAATCAGTGATGGACATTTCTTGTTTGATTCACTGTCTTGGAGTTTGATCAAATTTTCAAACAAATTTTGCTTTTCTTGGGTGTGTGTTTGTTTTTGTTTAGCCCTTAATTGTGATGCACAGACAGACACACACACTTAAAGACACACTCACTTTTAGGACCTTGCTTTTTTCATATTTTCTGTGAATAACCTTTGTGAATCATCAATCAACGGCCTTTTTAAGACACCCAGGGGTCCTTTTTAAGGCCTATTTTTCTCAGATATTTTGAGGTCTAACAAGGGGAGTTCCACTGTATGAGCAAGCCTTAGTTCTATGTTTAAGTATAACAATGGGTGAAGTGCATCTGACTTTATATTTGTCATATCATTTTAAAAGCCCCTAAAAAGTTTTGTTGATCATCATTCTAAAAATACAGTCATGAAATTTCTGGCTGGATACTCAGTCCTCTCTTGTGTTACAGATGCTGTGAAGCGACAGGAGGTGCTCCTTCAGCAGATAAGGACAACAACAAAGAGTTTTGTATCACTTTATGGAACTTGTTATATCTTTCAGGGTCCTAAATGGAGGGTTTCACTGGAGCAGTGACTGTTGGACAACAAGTGCAGGGTGTGTTTGGACCTCCTGGATCAACATGTGTGCAGAACTGCTTAGGGCTTGAACTTCATGGGTGTGTGTAGGAAATGTCATATTAGATTTTGATATTAACATATTCCTGTGGTGCTATATAATTTAAATTATATGAGTAAATGAATATGTCTGTATGAATGTACGTATTTGCTGTGTCATTGTGGCATAGATATATAGACCTATAGCAATAACAAGACATACATGCTGTGAATATATGCTTTTATGCTCTCCTTGTACAAATCTGAATTAACTGAAATTTTTCTTAATGGCCAAGCACAGCCAGCTCTTTTCGACCTTTACATAGGGCCACAGTCAGAGATTGTAGAGTACACAGAGACCATTCATACTTCTTTGCGCTAAGGTAGGACTGCAGGTTATGTTTTTATCACGGCTTTGTCAACATACTGTCATTTCTGTCCGGCTGACAGTGCTGCAAACATTCATTGGATTGAAAATGTGTTTGTTATTGTTTGTGAACATCCTTTTTTAAAAGACCTGGAAAAAAGCCCCAGAACAGATTATATAATACATAATAATATGTAATTGAATTTAAATTTTCTTTTCAAATCAGTGTCTTTTTACAAACTAGCCTTTGTTATTTTTGTGAGTTTAAGTCAGATATCAACACATACTGAATGCATAGTTCAGTCTTAGAGTGGGAGAATGTTTGAGGCTTAAATTGCTTTTGACAACAACAAAAGTTCCCGGTTGAATCGAGAAGCTCCCCCAAAATAATTTTATTACACATGCCTAAAGCCAGCATAGTGCAAGCAGATTTATTTGTGTATGTGCTTGTATGTACAAAGACAGATAATTTGTACAAGTGTTGGCTCTTCATTTTTAATTATTTTTTCAGGATCCTTGGGGGGTTCCACTGTATCTGTGACTTTTGGACAACATATCGAGTTCTGGTGGTTTTTTGACCTAATGGATCAACATATGTGCAGACCTGCTGAGTGCTTGAGGTAAATTGGTGCATTTAGATATATATTGTTTTGCCTACCTGAGAGATACCACCCATGTGTCATGATGTGATAAATGAACCATCTCTTCACAGGCGTGTCTATCATGTAAATGAGGTTGGTTCAAACAACATGTCTGTCAGGGATGTCATTTTCCATTGCTTATGCAAAATCTCCGAGACAAACTTCATTCTCAAAACACTCGCGAGAAAATGGCAAGCCCAAACGTGTTACGAGAATGACTTTGCATCTGTGACTTTGTAATCATGAGCAGTGGAATATATAAGGTCCCTGCCAGACCAGCTTGCCATGACCTCAATGATATGCCCATATGTGCGTGTATGGTTTAGTTACTACATGGGTTATCTCTCCGGTACGTAGGAATTGAAAACAGAATACTTCATGGCTTGCTGTGTGGCACCAGATTTACACTTACTGCTTTTCAAATATTGAAATATTCACGACGGGCGCATTGTACACGCAAGCACAAGACCAAGTGCGCACGGAAAAGATCCTGTAAACCATGTGGGAGTTCGGTGGGTTATAGAAACACGAAAATACCCAGCATGCCTCCCCCGAAATTGGCGTATGCTGCCTGAATGGCGGCCATACACGTAAAAATCCACATGAGTGAACGTGGGAGTCTTAAGCCCATGAACGAAGAAACAGAAGAAGAAAAAATATTCACTTTTACTTGTGTAAACCCAGTAACACACAGTAGACTATGTAGTGTTCTCTATTTGTATCATTGAAACGCTTCTGTCCCGTCAATCACACTTTAAATTGCCTTATATTTTGGATGACATATGCCACCCCTTTGGTATTCCACTGATAATAGTTTAATGTTTTAGCTAAATAGTTTCAGCTAATCGCTATGGAGTATGCAAACACTGGAATTATATGCGATGAAACACTCAAGCTGCTTTCTCTTGCTTACAGCTGAGAGCAGCACTGTAGCTCAGTGACTGTCGGGTGGAGGATCCAATTCTGCCTGTTTCCGACATAATGGATCAACATGAGTGCAGACCTGCTGAGCGCCTTATCTTCTTGGGTGTGTATAGATGTATATACATTAAAGGCACAGTAAGCCTCCCGTAAACCATCACAGAGCTCCCCGAGCGTCTACATACAGTACAAGCATACTTCCATTTGAACGCTCACCGAATGGGAACATCCTGGCTGCTTTCTGTCGAGCGTGAAAAATTTTCAAAGAATTTATTTTCGTGGACTTGGTCCTCTACAACAATGGCGCCTCGTTTTGGTGCTGGACGGCTGTTATGAATATTCAATACCGGAAATCACGCCCGGACAGTAAGCCTCCCGTAAACCATCACAGATACTGTCAGGCTTTTACACACAGTACAAACACCCTTCCATTTGAACGCTCACCAAACGGGAATATCCTAGGTGCCCTACGTAAAGAGCGAGCAATTTTTAAAGAATTAATTTTGCCGATTGAACTCAGGTCAAAAATGAGTTACTTCCCTTCGGGTCTCATTCTATCGATGTAAACTGGCGATAGCCGTGGATCGATGATTATCAGAATGTTTTTGGACCGTGATGCGTTTTTGCGCTAGACCTAACTTTTAAAATCTAAATAATAAATTGACAGCTTGTCACACAAACATTCTTTAATCATAAAAGAATTCTTTTTTCATCAAGACAAGATCAGTACAATTCGAAGTTGTGAAAGTTTGAAAAAAGAAAAGCCCGGAAGCAGGGTCACGCAAGGGTCGTAGTAGACGGCGGTTTATGCATATATCACCGTTCCTCTCAACAGTCAAAAACCATTGCTAGAGTTTTGGTGAACCACAGCCGTTTGTTTCGTGCATAAAAACGTGCTATTGTAGATAAGCTCACATGGAGTCGCATTCAAATGACTAACTGACGACTACATTGTGAAAAAAGGGAAACTGGATCACACTGGTTCATGATGGCTCAGGGGTAAGATAAACCACGCAAAAATAAATTATTTGAAAATTGTTCGCTCTTTATGGAGGGCACCTAGGATGTTCTCAATCGGTGAGTGTTTAAATGAAAGGGTGTTTGTACTGTAGTCTGTGTGTAAAAGCCTGACCGTATCTGTGATGGTTTATGGGAGGCTTACTGTGCCTTCAATTGTATTCATAAATTCACACACACACACACACACACATACTGACAAAGACATTCATGCCTGCACACACGCAAGGACAAACATACACGCACCAGCACGTTTCAAACCCCCACCACCACCACCCTCTCAGTCGGTGCAGCTGTTTCGGAGCCTTTAGTCATCATAATACACACACAGACGGACACAACTTTTAAAAGTTAGATATATATGCACTAAAAGCCACGGCACTTTAAGTTAGGTTTCATTATCATTCTCTTAAAGTTTGGCCCTCTTTGCTTCAGTCTGCATGCTTTCTCATAGTCATACTGCTGTGTCATTGCAGGTTTCATTCCATGCTCTGGTGTGGGTGTCATAAGCAAGAGAGCCTCCTGTTCACTTCCAGCAGATGACTGCATGGTGAAGGACCTTTATACCACTTACAGACGTCAAAGCAGCTAGCTAGATGCCATTGGAGAACAACCAAAACTATTCAGCGGGTGCCATCGGCGAACATAAATACAAGTTACAGAACAGGAAAGCAGATATCACTGGCAAAGGGAACCGGACAGCAGCTACAATAAACTTAATCAGATGCCTGTAGCAAATAATCTGGACACCAATCACAAATCAAACAGATGTGGAGGACAGAGAACATTTCATGTGATTATTGCCACATATATAACCCTGTTTTGAAAAAGAGGGACATAACCCCACACTATATACTTTCTGGTTGCATGCTGAAAACTCTCCATTGGACATTTAGTGAGTTTTGACTCACCAGGTCAGGAGAATGTCACTGATGGGGAGCATAATTAGGCTGACTTACAATGGGTAGACAGAATTGAACATTGTTGTTTTCTTGCATGGTTTTCGGGATAGACTTTACAAAGTTAACATACTGCTATGGTTTGATCAATTTCAAACATGACCACATTTGGCATTTTTTCAAAACCACATTTTTGACAAATATCAAGGATGTGTTGCGAAAGCATGTGTTCTTATTTTTCTGAAATGTTTTGAAAGCTAGATTTTTGATACTTTACAGGCTATTGAAGTTGGATGACCTGTAGATGTGACCCATGTAAAATTGACCCTCATAAACTTTTAAGTTCACAGAAAATAATAATAATAACAGAGAAATGGTATTATTTTGAATGTGTTTGAAGCAAGATCATTGTAACTCAATAACCCCCCTGCGGGTTAGGGGGAAGAATCTACCCGATGCTCCCCAGCATGCCGTAAGAGGCGACTAACGGATTCTGTTTCTCCTTTTACCCTTGTTAAGTGTTTCTTGTATAGAATATAGTCAATTTTTGTAAAGATTTTAGTCAAGCAGTATGTAATAAATGTTAAGTCCTTTGTACTGGAAACTTGCATTCTCCCAGTAAGGTCATATATGGTACTACGTTGCAAGCCCCTGAAGCAAATTTTTGATTAGTGCTTTTGTGAACAAGAAACAATTGACAAATGGCTCTATTCCATCTCCCCCCTTTCCCCATCGCGATATAACCTTGAATGGTTGAAAACGACGTTAAACACCAAATAAAGAAAGAAAGTAACTCAATAACTTTATCTGTGTAAGGTCACACACATACAGGGTTAGATGACATCAAGTCAGCTTGATAGTTTGCATTATTCAAGTTCAGATTGGGGTAGAGTTCCGGTCAATAATAGGGACAATCATTGTCTCCTTTGATTGTTCACAGAGTTTTCATGTACTGATGTATGCATGGTCACTTTCAAAGCTAATCATAGAAATTTAACTTGGCTGTAGGGGAGATAATTTTGATAAAATATGTGTTGTGCTAAAGATGAATTCCCACAAAGAAGAGTGCTATAATAAATCTGTTTTGTGCATTTTATTGTTACTTGTTCTGGTTAACAGGGTTATAAAAAATTGCATTAAAACTGTTTCTGCATTGGGACATTTACCAAAAATCAACAGCTTGGTTACTCACTGTGCAAGATGGACACCTTATTTAAAATTATTATTTAATTGTGTCTTTTACATGTAAGTGGATATTTTAAAATGTTCTTACATAAGTTTGACTATTAATGCTCTGCCAAAAAATGAAAATAAAATTTAAAACATGTGATGAACCTTTACTTTCCTACCAAATGTGACAGATTGACTGCAGCGAGTGGCCTGATCGTGCACACACACATTCAATTCACACAAAACAATTGATTCAGCAAAAATTGGGGCCACATTTACATCCAGTGCAATTTTTAAGGCTATGGTAATTTTTCAAGAAAGTACTGCAGTATACTATAGTAAAATGTAGTAAAAGTACTATAGTACAAAATCTACAGCAACAAAAGTACCACACTGTACTATAGTAAACTATAGTAAAAGTACTATAGTACAAATGTACCATGCCAAAAGTACCACGCTGTACTATAGTAAACTATAGTACAAGTACTATAGTACAAATGTACTACTACGGAAATACCACGCTGTACTACACTTTACTCTAGTAAACTAGAGTACGTGTACTCTAGTAAACTATAGTTTACTATAGTATACTATAGTATACTATAGTACATTTTGGCAAAAAAGTGCTCAAAATACTATAGTACATTTAACTGTACTATAGTTTACTATAGTATACTATAGTACATTTACCACAATGTACTATAGTACACACTAATGTATTGTACTATAGTACTTTTGTACTATAGTTTACTATAGTACTAGTACTATAGTAAACTATGGTACACCATAGTACAATTCAATGTACCATAGTACTTGTACTATAGTATACCATAGTACAATTCAATGTACCATAGTACTTGTACTATAGTAAACTATAGTATACCATAGTACTTTTACTATAGTATACTATAGTACATAGTGTGGTACTTTTTTACTTGGGCACCGCGTTTGCGGCTAAGTCCGAAGCGGAAGATAGCGTTTTGGGGCAAGTTCGGGACTTGTTTTATTCATGAACCAAAAACAGCACGTTCACATACCAACAATCATTCAAAAGAACAACAACTGGAGAAACCCTTGCAAGTTGTTTGACGTTTTCAAAATATTTATTTAGCCTTTTAAATCTTCAGAGAAAAGTAAAAATAAATCACGGCTGTGGCCGCCATTTTGGATTTTCTCTGTGGGCCTCCCTATAAGTGTGTTGCTACTTTGTTTTTTTTACAGATTTCGAGCAATGCGGCAAGTGAGCGGTACCCCAAAACCACGAGGCGGGCCGACTTACACATTTCATGTGGTGATTTTGCGAGAGCCGAGAAAAACGATCAGCCCAGGCGAATTAAAGGGCACTATCTTGGTGCTAGGTCAGTAAGACGTTCACCTCTTTTCTGTATGTGTACACGTGCCTTGAATTTTTTTCATTGTAATTTGTTGGTGATGATTGTTTTTTTATGCTCCCTTTTTAAGATTGTTTTAATATTTGGAATGAGAAGTGTCACGTTGTGCATTAATGATGAGAATGAGTCAGTTTGTAGAAAATGCAGATAGCGCTCTCTCTCTCCCTCTCTCTCTCTCACGCAACGGGCAACGCGAAGCGAAGCGTCCGTTTACATTCAAATTTTTCAACACGTCTTTACGGTACTGTAATAATTTTGTCTGTGTTCGAAGGCTACAGCCAAACATTATTATATCCCCTTACTGCCTTAGATACAGTTTTATAACATTATTGACACATGTAAACAATATAAATTAATTAATGAATGCCACGTAAGCAGGAGCCTTTAAAAACATTACACTTACAGTGTCACACTAGTATTAAAAACTTGTCTGTTTGATTTTTTCAGCTCGCGGAAAGTGTCTTGTTCCAAGAGATGGAACGAATGAGACACTGAGAAAACTTCTGTGCCAGAAGTTTCCGTCACTTGAGGGGACATATTTTGTTTTTGCAAAATTATTGAAGAGGCAGGTGGTAGAATTTCCATCTGATTAGAGCGTAAAAGAGTTGAGGGCTGCTCTCGCTTGTGGAAGCAGGCTTTACATTATGCCATCGGTTGGTTTGAGTTTTTTTACTATTGAAGTTTTAACTTTCGCTTCTTAATGTGCAGTGAATAATCTATTAATTAATGGGTGGCAGCGTGTTTCAGTTTGCAGACGATGATGCTCTGTGAGTCTCTTAGTCTCTGAGGACGAGAAGTGTACTTTCAAATTTGATTTGACACCTGTAGCTAGCTGACAGTAAGGGTACCAGCTACCTGAAGTGCAATAAACAAGATTGTGTGGTGAAACGATTGCCATGCAGAACACTGATTTTATAATTTTCTTTCTCAGTGTGTTTTGTATGTACATGTCCATACTTTCGGTGAAAAGTAACAATTGTCCTCAGCCTATCGTCATTATACATACGAGTAATTAGCCAGAAAAGTAACTAGAAGTTTTGTTTTAGTTTTCATGTGAATCAAAGCAAGAGTATAATGTTTGTGTTGACTGCAAAACCCTGCATTGTGTTGACTGCTTTAAAAATAAGTTTAAAAAGTTGTGTTTTAACCTTTTTCAGACATTTGAGACTGATGAGCCTGAAAGAGGGTTATCTTTGCCTGTAAGTAGTCGTACAGAACTCTCTCTTTCTCTGTTGCCTCTTTCTCTCCCTTCAAAAGATAAATGTATTATACATAACATCTACACTGTACCCATAAGTTCATCATGTTGATAGTATACCCAATTTAACAAATATTAAAACCTTTTTCAAATTTCAGCCAATTAGTACCTTTATTGTAACACCGAAACGTCAATTCAATTTTCTTTCAAAATAATGTACACTTCAGATGGAAAAACAATATATAATATATCCCACAGAATGTTTTTTATTTTTATTGTGAAAATATTTGCGCACTGCAAAACATTAACTGATTAAGGCAAGAACAAAATTATTTAATTCATTGTGTTTCCTGTAAAATAAATTACTGTGGAAAGACTGCATAATTAATAATTATATTGACTGCTTTTGAAATGCTTTATCATTTCTTTATTTGCAGACTCGTGACCAAGAGTCATCTCTACCTGTAAGAACAGAATCTCTGTGTTTCGGTTGATTGCAAAGTAGCATAATATAAAAGTATATATATTATAAACTTAGGCAAAAAAAGAGACCTGAAAAAAAGAGATCTGTTTACAATATAAAAAAAATATGGTCGGTAGGTTGGCTTTTTTTTTTTTTTTTACGACCCTTTAATTACTCCTTGGTGTAAACTCCCTGCATTCGTCTGCTGTTTAAGCTCATACATACAGCTCTATTTGGGTGCAATTGTTTGACTTTTTTTTTTTTTTAGATGAAGGCCAAATCAAGACCACATAATACCCCTCCCCCGGCCCCACACATTTTTTTGTTTTTTGACTCACATGCAAAACAAAAGTGAGTCTATGTACTCAGCCTAGTCGTCTGTCCGGCCGGCCGGCAAAACTTTAACGTTGGATTTTTCTCGGACACTAATATGCCTATCAACACCAAATGTTGCATGATGGTGTATGGTGACAAAACCTCAAAAAACATACATAGTGACTTGACCTTGCTTGAAGGTCAAGGTCACAGGGTCCATAAATGTTGTCAAAAAAACAGTCATTTTTCACATTTTCTGCCAAGTTTTTGAGAATGGTGACCTTACCTATATATGGTATATAGGCCTAACAAAGCCCTTTCTTTTGATACCTATTTGGTTGACCTTGCGTCAAGGTCACAGTAGCCGCTCAAAGTTGGATTGTATACATACTTTGAAGTGACCTTGACCCTGAACTATGGAAAATGACTCTTTCAAATTGTATAATTATGTGGGGCATGTGTTATACTTTCATAATGAGCAACATTTGTTAACAAATCATCAAGGTCACTTTGACCTATCTGACTGAAATAAGACCAAAACAGGTCAGTAAACCTCTAAAAGTGACCATGTCTGTTGGTAGAAAGTGCTACTAAGCACTATTGTGCTTTCTTGATGCCAAATTAAAAGTATTCCATTATGTTACCTTGAATGACCTTGGGTCAAGGTCACAAGTATTTTGGTAAGGGAAAATGTGTAAAAACATGTTCTTTGTGTATGTCATTATCATGTTCATTCATTTGACCTTGACTTTCAAGGTCACCTGAAGGTCAAGGTCATACAGAGGTTAAGGTTAAGCATGTGAGTCATATGTGCTTTGCCCTTCTTGTTTTTGTTTTTTTTGACGATCCCAAGAAAACCTCTAAACGTGACAATGTCTGTTGGTAGAAAGTGCTACTAAGCACTATTGTGCTTTCTTGATGCCAAATTAAAACCGGGGGCCCGGTAGCTCAGTTGGTAGAGCACTGGACTTGTGATCGGAAGGTCGCAGGATCGAATTCGGGCCGGGACGGACACGGGTCAACTTTATGTGCAGACCCAGAGACGGAAGCCATGTCCCACCCCCGTGTCATCACAATGGCACGTAAAAGACCTTGGTCATTCTGCCATAAGTGCAGGTGGCTGAATACACCTAAACACGCAGACACCTGGGTAGCGCGACTCCGTTGCTGCTAGCTTTCCACTGGGAGGAAGCGACCCGAATTTCCCAGCGATGGGACAATAAAGTAATGAAAATGAAATGAAATGAAATGAAATGAAAAAGACATGTCCTAACTCATGGATGTCCTAACTCATGGATGCTGCAATTCCTGTGTTTCTGTTCATATTATTTTTTTTACAGTAATTAATGTTTGAAAGAATGACTCCTTAACCATGCCATGTTTTTAATTTTAATTTTGAAGAAATGCTGAACTCGGTATTTTTGTTGTATTCCAGCGTCTACAAACAAGGACAAGGAGGATAACGAGAACTTCCAACAGAGTATGTATGTTATCTCTTGTTGCTTGTGATTCTGTTCACTGTTTGCACTATTTAGTTCGAAGCTAGCACATCAACATTATTAAGGTTTTGTGTCTGTGTCACTGCATGAGTATTATGAACAGGGATGAAAATTCTCCGTTTTTTCCGACTTTTCCGATTAGTTTCAATGGGCCATCCGATTTATTTGTGCGATTCCGGTTTTTTTTTACGGTACGGTTTCTGTTTAAAGACGAACAGTCTCATCCTTCTCAAACAAAATGGCGAGCGCGAAAGTTCTCCAACGTGACAAGGATCGACTTCCCGATTCATGCTCCAAGAACAAATTCCGATGGGATTGGATGGACAAACACATCGATGATGTTCGAGTTGGGGACGTTATCCGAAAGTTGGACGAGGAAGGCGTGGTGAAGTGCGTGTGTTGCGGAAAAAACATTAAATATGGTCAGGCCTGAAAGTCTCGGTCATTGTTTTTTGAGCGGGCCGAGACTAGTTGGTAGTCGTGTCGTAGATTGTTGACTCTCTCTCTCTCTCTCTCTCTCTCTCTCTCTCTCTCTCTCTCTCTCTCTCTCTCTCTCTCTCTCTCTCTCTCTCTCTCTCTCTCTCTCTCTCTCTCTCTCTCTCTCTCTCTCTCTCTCTCTCTCTTTATTTTGCACCCACTGACATTTGTTTTCCCGGGGCAGCATGCCCCTAGACCCCCCCCCCCCCCCCAGTAGTCTGAAAGTGATATAAAATTATATATATATATATTTCATGACAATACCAGCTTGTTGTAATCCCTTGCCTGAAAAAGAAGTAGATTTGCTTTCAAATGAGCACCAGATTGCTTCATTTTGTATGTATTTTGGGGCAATGTTTGAATCCAATTTTAAGGCTCAGATAGCCCCAGATTGCACCAAATTGCACCCTTGAAAAAAACAAAAACCCCTAGAAGTCTTGACGCTTCGCGCCTGCAAAACTTGGCGCTACTCGCCTTCGAATTTTTTTTCAGTTTTTTTTTTCCTCCAGTTTTCATCCCTGATGAAGCAGTGTTCATTTTAAAATTGAACTTGAAATAGATAACTGCACTGCATGCGCCTATATCTTCTGTAGACAAGCGCTTCAAGTTTATATGACGTTCTTTGTTTTCACCATGACAGAGACACCGTGACAGAGAGCCAGCTGGATCATCGAGATCTGAAGCTCGTGAAAGAGAGCCTAGAACATCGAGTTCTCATGACAGCTCTGTTGCAGGACGATCTGTAAGTAGTAAAATGTGAAGCGCATAGAACTGTACCCATGGGATATGCGCTATATAAGCTTGTTATTGATTGATTGATTGATTGATTGAAGCCTGAGCAGGTTTTCTCATGGCTGATAGTCTCCCCTAGAGTGTCAGTCTTGAATTTTCCCGTAGGTCTAGGACAAGGTCTATCAGTACAGCGAACGCTCAGCATATCAGAGTGAAACTGAATTTGCATAGACGCAGACAGATTGGAACTTACAGTTTAGTTGTTGTTTTTCAACCTCGCATGCATGCATGATTAAAAATTACATCTATTAACGGTTTCAACGTTAGCTAGCACATCAACATTATTAAGGTTTTGTGTCCGTGTCAGTGCATGAGTATATATATATATATATATATATATATATATACTAGAATGAATACCCGCTTCGCCGGGTAGCCGGCTTCGCCGGGAAGAAGTACTTAGAGCCGTACGCCGGCTTCGCCGGGTCCGAACAATGGACCCGCCAAGCTTAGGTCCCTCCCAGATTCGTGGAATGGGAACAGCACGAAAATGATTCAGTGGCCATAATGCCATTCCTGACCATATCGAGTCCCATCCTTGTCGACGAATGTAACCGTGTTAATCACCTTTGGAGGCGAACTCCACTAAAACAGGACTGAGCAAGTTATGGCTTCTAAAAGGAAGGCCAGTACATAAATTTACACAAAAGCCGCCAGACCACATCACAAACAGAACTGAACAATGCACAGGTGTCGCTCACATAGAGACACACACACACACACACACACACACACACACACACACACACACAAAAACACAGAGAAGCCGTATCTATAGAGAGATAGATGACAGTGTATTTTTCGCGTGGCTAAAAATTGATTCGACCTTTGCACTTTTACAGTGAGGATAATTTACGGGTCCAATTTACGTTCTGGACACTGCGTTGACCTTCTAAAAATAGTAACAGTAACAGAACGCCGGGAATATCCGATGACGCTCCACTCACACTATAGTGCACCATTACGAAGGAAGGGAGGTAAACGCTGAAAACCTGGAGAATATGAGAAGATAAGGAAGAGTTACTTATAATGGTGAAATGAACACAAAAACCTAAATCGATTCAGCGCTGCGCGCTGAGAGCACGTGTTGAAATATCTTATCGATGATATTGTGTCCGGGGTGTAGCTGAATACGGTGTCCAAATTTGAAAAAGATCCACCGAGAACTTTGGCTTTGGTGTGTCGGTATGGGGGCCCGGGTAGCTGAGGTGGAACCAAAATAGCTGAGGTGGAACCAAAATCGGTTCAGCGCTGCGCGCTCAGAGCACGTGTTGAAATATCTCATCGATGAGGTTGTGTCCGGGGTCTCTCTGAATAAGCCCACCAAATTTGAAGCAGATCCATCGAGAACTTTGGCCGTGCATGGCGAATACACAAATACACAAATACACAGATACACAGACACACAGACACAAGTCGTATATATATATATAGATATATACATATTCAATGTAGCATATGATTATAAAGCAGTAATCATTTTAAAATTGAACTTGTCAGGACTATGTCCTGAACTGTAGTTCGAAGCTAGCACATCAACATATTATCAAGTTTTTATGTCCGTGTCAGTGCATGTGTATATTTATGATTATGAAGCATGTGTTCATTTTAAAATTGAACTTGAAATAGATAACTACACTGCATGCGCCTATTTCTTCTGTAGACAAGCGCTTCTAGTCTATATGAAGTTCTTTGTTTTCACCATGACAGAGACACCGTGACAGAGAGCCAGCTGGATCATCAAGATCTGAAGCTCGTGAAAGAGAGCCTAGAACATCGAGTTCTCATGACAGCTCTGTTGCAGGACGATCTGTAAGTAGTAAAATGTGAAGTGCATAGCTCTGTACCCATGGGATATGCGCTATATAAGCTTGTTATTGATTGATTGATTGATTGATTGAAGCCTGAGCAGGTTTTCTCATGGCTGATAGTCTCCCCCAGAGTGTCAGTCTTGAATTTTCCCGTAGGTCTAGGACATAAGGTCTATCAGTACAGCGAACGCTCAGCATATCAGAGTGAAACTGAATTTGCATAGACGCAGACAGATTGGAACTTACAGTTTAGTTGTTGTTTTTCAACCTCGCATGCATGCATGATTAAAAATTACATCTATTAACGGTTTCAACGTTATCTAGCACATCAACATTATTAAGGTTTTGTGTCCGTGTCAGTGCATGAGTATATATATATATATATATATATATATATATATATATATATATATACATATATATATATATATATATATATATATATATATATATATATATATATATATATATATATATATATATATATATATATATATATATATATATATATACATATACAATGTAGCATATGATTATAAAGCAGTAATCATTTTAAAATTGAACTTGTCAGGACTATGTCCTGAACTGTAGTTCGAAGCTAGCACATCAACATATTGTTAAGTTTTTATGTCCTTGTCAGTGCATGTGTATATTTATGATTATGAAGCATGTGTTCATTTTAAAATTGAACTTGAAATAGATAACTGCATGCATGCGCCTATCTTCTGTAGACAAGCGCTTCTAGTCTATATGAAGTTCTTTTGTTTTCACCATGACAGAGACATCGTGACAGAGAGCCAGCTGGATCATCGAGATCTGTAAGAGAGCCTGGACCATCGAGATATCATGACAGCTCTATTGCAGGACGATCTGTAAGTACATTTATGGTACCGTAACGTGTAACGAATGTGGTGTTTCAAAAGAATGTCATAAAGATCGGAAGACGCAGATTCCACTTTAGTTGGCTATTTATCTCACTTAATCTAAAACTTTGTTAACCTAGTTCTAAGTTCTAAACAGTAAAAAACACTTGCTCATTTATTGATATGATACATTATCTTAACTCCCTACCCCTACATTGAGAAGCATACATTATTATGGTGGTGGCAATATTGCTGGTAATCAATATATCCAAACATAGCTTCTTGTGCTTCACAACTGCATGCTTTTTGTGGGATCTTTTTCAGCCGACTGGCTCTGAGTCGGACTTTGAAGATTTTGAGCATGTCTTTCGGCTTCCTGAACATGACCATGTGAGTTTAACCTTGGTAGTGCTAATTTTTGTTCTTACATGTTTTAGTGACATTAATTGTTTTCTTCTGAAGAGGTATTCTTTGGTAAACAAAGACGTAGGACCCTCACAAGCAAGGATTATACAGACCTGCCTTCCCGGCCTACGATTTAGGCGAAGTTTGCTACGATTTTCAGCCCAAACTACGACCCAAACTACGATTTCTACGCTTACCCAAATTTTGCTACGATTTTTCCAAAGCCGAAACTACGAAAATTAAAAATTATCTTTGTTTTGGGTCAAAAGACACTCCCGCCACAATCAGAGCCGATGCATTGAGAACAAAAAACAACCAGAAAAGTTCAAGGGTTTGGTAGAAAAGTATTGGAAATCATGCATAAGTCCAGTTTTTGACTCACACGCGAAGCAAAAGTGAGTCTATGTACTCAGCCTATAGTCGTCTGTCTGTCTGGAGCCGGCCGGCCGGCCAGGCGAGCGGCCGGCAAAACTTTAACGTTAGATTTTTCTCGGACACTAATATGCCTATCAACACCAAATGTTGCATGATGGTGTATGGTGACAAGGCCTCAAAAAACATACATAGTGACTTGACCTTGCTTCAAGGTCAAGGTCACAGGGTCCATAAATGTTGTCTAAAAAACAGTCATTTTTCACATTTTTCCAATTTTCTGCCAAGTTTTTGAGAATGGTGACCTAACCTATTTATGGTATATAGGCCTAACAAAGCCCTTTCTTTTGATACCTATTTGGTTGACTTTGCTTCAAGGTCAATGTCACAGTAGGCGCTCAAAGTTGGATTGTATACATACTTTGAAGTGACCTTGACCCTGAAATATGGAAGATCAATCAATCAATCAATGAGGCTTATATCGCGCATATTCCGTGGGTACAGTTCTAGGCGCTCTGCAGTGATGCCGTGTAAGATGAAATTTTATACGGCCAGTAGATTGCAGCCATGTCGGCGCATATTTACCTTTCACGGCCTTATTCCAAGTCACACGGGTATGGTAGACAATTATTAACTGTGCCTAAGCAATTTTGCCAGGAAAGACCCTTTTGTCAATCGTGGGATCTTTAACGTGCACACCCAATGTAGTATACACGGGGGGTGGTTCGGACACCGAAGAGAGTCTGCACACAAAGTTGACTCTGTGAAATAAATTTCCGCCGAACCTGGGATCGAACTCGCGCTGACAGCGGCCAACTGAATACAAATCCAGCGTGCTACCAACTGAGCTATATCCCCGCCCCTGTTTATGGTGGCTTGCAATGTCTGCATGGTTGAATTTCTTAATAATTCCCGTTTACCCGTATGATTTTGCAAAAGCTGTCAAAACCCTGTTTTGTGTCCTTTTTGTGCCTCCACTGCATGCTTCGTATATATTATATATATGATATATATATGGTCTTTTTCAGCTGCCTGACCTTGAGGACTTTAACAATGATTCTGAGCCTTCTCCTTACGTGAGTTTAAACTTGCTCATCCTAATTTTTTTTCAGTGTTGGTTCTCTGGACCCGAAAAAAAAATCTTATTCTTAATCTGTTACAGTTATTATTTTGCTTACTCAGTTATAAATACTTGTGGACTAAAGTCTGCGCCTAGGTCAACTTATATCTTTAACTTTTTATAGGAACGAGCTATAACATCATTTTTCTTCCCAAATTAAAAACTAGACGCAGACTAAAGTCTATAAGTATATTACTTCGTTAAGCCCCCTCCCCCCCCCCCCAAGTCTGTTTACGGTACCACAGCCCCCCCCCCCCACACCCACCCCGGGGCACCCCACCCCCACCCAAAAAAATAGTCGGTCAGCCGGCCCTTTTTTGTTTTATCTGTTGGCCGTGTTCGGTCAGTTTTCGCCCGATTTTTGTTTGTTTTGTACAGTAAAACGAAGAGAAATTTCACAAGGGCCCCAAAAAAAGGTCTGGGTTCGGCCCTTAAAATTAGGGTCGGTCGGAATACAGTAAAAAAAATTGTGATTGTGCCTAATAAGCAGTATGAGGAAAATGCAGAAAGAGAACGAATGAGATAACAATTAAAATTTAGATCTATTCAACGGCATTGACCATTGTTTTAATGAATTGCAGATTTCTGCAGGGACACCGGAGGTCTCTTTTCGAATGCCCATGCCAGCACAGGTAATTTGTTTTTTCTTGATCTTAGCCTAGGCCTGTGTCACAGTGTGTTATAATGTCGTGTTGCACAATTATGTGCTTCGCATGCAAGAAAAATCTCCGGCTTCTTCTGTACTTTTTTTTACTCTTCACTATAATTATTATAGTAATGGGTGCAGTCAGCAATACCTTTTAGAAAAAAATTCTTGAGACATTGAAACAATGAAAGGACTCTTATAAGTTATATTTGGTTCCAAAGGTGTTTCTTGTTTGTATTTTTCACTGTTCTTTTGGTCGTGTTAATCAGCTATTATTGGCTGCATTTTTTCCTGTTCAATGGAAACCAGGTTGACAATGGGGGCTTGACAGTTCAAGCTGTGAGGGCTCAGCAAGATGACGCCTACAACATGTCGCTGCTGACAGACAGGAGACGGGTTGGTTTTCTCCAATTACCATCAGTTTTGGTTAAAGGCATCCATCCATTACGGAATCAATAATTAATTTGTTTTGTTTACGTGTGTAAGTGAAGTAATCAGTGTAAGCGTTGAAGGGTAAAATAATGATTGACTGTAGTGTAGGACTATAGAAAAAATTGTTGAAGCTGTGCCGTCAATGAGAAATTTGAAAATATACACTGAGTCACGTGCTGTGCATTGCAATGCCAGAGCGTGCGTTGTCAGTCGCTCAGTAGTGGTCTAAAAATCAAATGTGAATCCTATTTGTATAAAGTAAATGTTCAGTTATTGATTCTCGCAACCGGTAGTGATTTTAACTACACCAGTGGGGTGCGTGATTGTCTGGTTAGCATACTGGACAGGTGGCCAATTTTACGGTGACAGGCTGTGGTTCGCGCTTCGATCGTATTATGCAGGGCTTGAAATCTTCCTCTTTTCGGCCGCGGACTTTCGCCGAAACGTTTTTAAATATGCCAAAAAGGACGACACAAGTTTATTCAAAATAACAAAACATTTACCTCTTCGTTTAAAAGAATTAGATTAATCTTTGTAACATGAAAACTCTTAACGACCTACTCGGTAAAACTGTACCGCTTGCATGCTTTATAATCCATCAAAAATCTAAAAATAGGGTATTTACTGGGTAAACTTGTATTTTCGAAAAGTTAAAATTTTGATTTCTCACTACCTGAAGAGATTATGATCATACCAGTTTACAAGGTACATGTACTTTATTATAAGACCCTGCAACGATGGGAAAAGTCCTGGGAGCTTTGAGTTGGCTATCTTGATGGCTTTATGTCTATCAGCACCAAATGTGGCATGATGGTGTATGTTGACAAGGCCTCAAAAAACATGCATGGAAACTTGACCTTGCCTCAAGGTCACAGGGCCCATACATTTTGTCAAAAACCCAGCTATTTTTCCAAATATTTCAGTTTTCTCCCGATCCCAAGTTATTGAGAATGGCAACCTTAGCTGTATATGGTGTACATGTATAGGGAAAATGGAGCTCTTTATATGGACATCAGTTTGGTTGACCTTGCTTCAAGGTCACAGGAGCCCTTCAAAGTCGGATTGTATACATATTTTGAAGTGAAGTTGTACTTGAGCTATGGGAGATAACTCTTCCAAACATCATGATATTGAAGTACACTTGTCATACTTTCATACTGAGTGATATTTGTTTATGTATTCTTATAACAACATGTTTATGTATTCTTGTAACACTTATTTTTTAGACACTGCATATGTGGATAAAAGCCTGGAACAAATTATACAGCTGGATTGATGCCTTTTTAACAGAAGCTCTGGTATCGTAGATCTTTTCCCAGTGAATCTATAAAAATGGGTCCCCACCCACAAACTTTGTCTTCTATAATACCAGAATCTTCAGACCTTTACCAATGGGAAACCCCAGTTGCGTCTTTTGGTTTTAAAAGTTTTTTTATTGTGGGTTTTTTTCACATCATATCACATTATAATTGTGTATGGTCACTAGCAATCTTCTGCTATTTCTGACGCTTTTGTGTTTCAGTATGTATTTGATGTTTCTAGGTACTTCAGGGAATTCTACAGGTTTTTGTTATTAATTATGTTATTTGTATGTGATTAAAATCACTAATATGAACAGCCGTTAAATAAATACCTGTTTGCTTCACATGGTGTGAAGGCACAATGTGAAACTTGTGGCTTACCAATACATTGTCTAACACCATGTTAAGTATTGGTCTTACACAGTCTGTTGTTCACATAGTCAAGTCAAGTCAAGTCAACAATTCTTTATTCCAAATATGGAAAATGTGCTTTGCCACAGCCGGCATATATATGTATACGCCGGCGTGAACAGAACTGTTTAACACTGGTGTTAGATCGTTTGAAGCTGAAGGGGACAACAGTGTTCACTCCGTTTTTCTAATACAGATTTCTTGGACTGTTTTCAGGTTACGGAGCAGGCTAGTCAGGAAGCACTGCGTTATAACTTTCAGCAAGAAGAGGAAGACTTGGAGCTAGTAAGTACATTTTGTTTCTGTTTCTCAACCACTACCTCCTGACCCGCACACGCACGCTCAAACAGCACACCCACACACAACTGCCACCTGCAGCCCCGCACAAACACACACTCACTCAGCCCATGCACGCGTGTATAGATTTTGGTCATTGATATGGTGCTCACCGATATTCCTTGATGATACTTTTGTGTGAAAATATTCCTCTTTTTTTCACCTCAAGCCATTTCAAGCCCTGATTAATAGAACACAGGGATGCCTGCATGGGATCCATGGGCTTGCCCCATGGTCCTCTACATCATAACATTAATGATGGTGAAATGAATTGAGTGCCAATATGTTTTTATGGTTTGAGACTCCCATGCGTAGCAAAACAAAATTCTTATGTATTGACCCTCTGTCGTCAGAGTGTGGTTCCGTACATGTAGTTTAAAACTTTAACATTGAAGTTTTCTCAGAGACTATGAAGTCTATATCAGTACCAAATGTGACATGTTACTGTATGTTCTGGTCACACACCCTTGAAAAATATAAGTAGTAACATTACCTTACTTCAAGGTCACAGATCACCTGTTTTTCTTTTTGACTCACATGCGAAGCAAAAATGAGTCTATGTACTCACTAACTCAGCCTAGTCGTCTGTCCGAACTGGATGGCTTAGCGGTAAGCATGCTCGCCCCAGGATCCATAGGTCCTGGGTTCGAGCCCGGTTGGCGGCCGCACGGGCTCCCATTTATTTGGTTGTAGACCATGGCGCTTTGAGTTAGTTGATGATTTGGTACAATAAGATAAAGCGCTGTATAAATATCGGATTTTTGACTCACATGCGAAGCAAAAGTGAGTCTATGTACGAGTCGTCTGTCTGGAGGCCGGCCGGTTAGAAGTTAAAACTTTAACGTTGGATTTTTCTCGGACACTAATATGCCTATTAACACCAACTGTTGCATGATGGTGTATGGTGACAAGACCTCAAAAAGCATACATTGTAACTTGACCTTGCTTCACGGTCACAGGGTCCATAAATGTTGTCTAAAAAACAGTCATTTTTGAGTCACTTGAGAAAAAGTGACTCTATGTAGACACCACCTTAACGTTGGACTTTTCTCGGAAACTATCAAAGCGATCGGGCTCATATTTTGTTTAGTCGTGACCTCCAATGACCTCTACACTTTAACGATGGTTTCGTTGACCTTTGACCTTTTTCAAGGTCACAGGTCAGCGTCAAAGGAAAAATTAGACATTTTATATATTTGACAAAGTTCATCGGATGTGATTGAAACTTTGTAGGATTATTCTTTACATCAAAGTATTTACATCTGTAGCCTTTTACGAACGTTATCAGAAAAACAAGGGAGATAACTAGCCTTTTCTGTTCGGCAACACACAACTTAACGTTGGGCTTTTCTCGGAAACTATAAAAGTGACCGGGCTCAAATTTTATGTGAACGTGACTCCCAGTGACCTCTACACTTTGACGTCTGCTTTGGTGACCTTTGACCTTTTTCAAGGTCACAGGTATGTCTTGAAGGAAAAAAATTGAAATATCATATCTCTGAAACTATTCATCGGATTTGATTCAAACTTTTCTTCAGGTATGCTTTGTGTTGTGAATAGCAATTTCTTCCTGTCCATCTGATGCCTCATATAATATTCAGAACTGCGAAAGTGACTCGATCGAGCGTTTGCTCTTCTTGTTGACTCACATGCGAAGCAAAAGTGAGTCTATGTACTCACCCGAGTCGTCCGTCCGTCCGTCCGTCCGTCCGGACGTCCGTCCGGAAAACTTTAACGTTGGATATTTCTTGGACACTATTCAGTCTATCAGTACCAAATTTGGCAAGATGGTGTATGATGACAAGGCCCCAAAAAACATACATAGCATCTTGACCTTGCTTCAAGGTCAAGGTCGCAGGGGCCATAAATGTTGCCTAAAAAACAGCTATTTTTCACATTTTTCCCATTTTCTCTGAAGTTTTTGAGATTAAATACCTCACCTATATATGATATATAGGGCAAAGTAAGCCCCATCTTTTGATACCAGTTTGGTTTACCTTGCTTCAAGGTCAAGGTCACAGTAGCTCTTCAAAGTTGGATTGTATACATATTTTGAAGTGACCTTGACCCTGAACTATGGAAGATAACTGTTTCAAACTTAAAAATTATGTGGGGCACATGTTATGCTTTCATCATGAGACACATTTGGTCACATATGATCAAGGTCAAGGTCACTTTGACCCTTATGAAATGTGACCAAAATAAGGTAGTGAACCACTAAAAGTGACCATATCTCATGGTAGAAAGAGACAATAAGCACCATTGTACTTCCTATGTCTTGAATTAACAGCTTTGTGTTGCATGACCTTGGATGACCTTGACCTTGGGTCAAGGTCACATGTATTTTGGTAGGAAAAATGTGTAAAGCATGTGAGTCGTATGGGCTTTGCCCTTCTTGTTCACATTTTTCCTTTTCTGCCAAGTTTTTGAGAATGGTGACCTTACCTATATATGGTATATAGGCCTCACTAAGCCCTTTCTTTTAATACCTATTTGGTTGACCTTGCTTCAAGGTCAAGGTCACAGTAGTCGCTCAAAGTTGGATAATATACATACTTTGAAGTGACATTGACCCGGCACTATGGAAGATAACTCTTTCAAATTGTATAAATATGTTATACATTCTTAATGAGTAACATTTGTTAAAATATCATCAAGGTCAAGGCCGCTTTGACCCCTCTGAAATAAGACCAAAACAGGTCGGTAAACCTCTAAAAGTGACCATGTCTTTTGGTAGAAAGTGTAACTAAGCACTATTGTGCTGTCTTGATGTTAAATTAAAAGTCTTGCATTATGTGACCTTGGATGACCTTGACACAAGTATTTTGGTATGGGAAAATGTAAAAAAAACATGTTCTTAGTGTAGGATGTCATTATCATGTTCATCCATTTGACCTTGACATTCCAGGTCACCTGAAGGTCAAGGTCATACAGAGGTTAAGGTCAAACATGCAAGAGTTGTATGGGCGTTGCCCTTCTTCTATGGATAACCTGTGGCATTACTTTTCATATATGCATTAATAACTGGTGTGCAGACGAGAGCACAACGCAGGCATAATCTCCCGGACGAACCAGCTGCAGACCAGGGATTTTGTGTGCGTCTGAGAGGGGGGGAAATGCGACGATTTTTGTCGTCAGATCCTGGAGAAGTATGTGTTTCTCGCGTTATTTAGAATTGTTCAGTGGATGTGTTCTGGAAAGCATCCAACAAAATACAGTAACACCGTTTGGTTATTTCACCCTGTCAGGACTTTCACCACTATTATAGGAACTTGAGAGTACAATGGACATGTTTATTTTCCCTTGGAGTTCACAATAAGATGATTCCACTGTATGTGAACTGCAAGTGTGACAGAGGGTCCATCTTGGTCTGTAAGACACAAAAAAAATTGTCTGTTTCTGGTAACATGGCTAAAAAAAATAGGGTCGGTAGGTCGGGATTTTTTTTGTTTTTTTGTTTTTTTGTTTTTACCCCAAATGTAGACCAATAAAACTAACTTTAAAAATCGCGCAAAGAGACTGGATTCACTATACATAGAGACAAGACACTCAACACATTTACAAATCGTCAGCGGACTTTCGTTTTCACACGTTTTTGTTGTTCATTTTCTCACCCTGTCCTTTACCACCAAAAAATAAATAAAAATGTTTGAGTTTGGAAAAAAAAAGTTTAGGGTCGGCGCCTAAATTTAGGGTCGGTCGGGTGACCAGAAACAGACAATTTGGTTTTTTTGGCCTAAACAATGTCTTATGGTAATAAAATGGTGTGCTTTTTTGTTCTTCTAGATGTTACGAGACTTTATTGGTTCTCAACCAACAGCAACAAGGTTTTTTCTCATCAAAAGCTCTGTGGGGTTGTCTTTTCCGCCGTCGTGGGAACTCAGTGACGTCACCTTGAGTGACCTTGGTTTGACGACTGACATCACTCTGGACATTCAGTGGGGAATACCTGGGCCTGAGTAAGTACTCGTGGATATTACAGGGATCGTGTTTAACGAGAATTACTGATTAAAATAGTAGTTAACCAAATTTTTAAAGACCAATCAGTATGGCATACCGATTACTGTGCAGCCTTACCGATTTAAAACAAAGTAGACTAATAAATTGTATATGTCTTCATCTAAGTTACAAACGCGCGTGCGTAAGTCAGTTTACCTTATGATTAAATAGACATTTTGGTCAACCGACTGCAAAATTCACTTCACTTTACAGAATTTTTGCACAGAAGTGCGGCAATCTCTGAGACCATACCGGTTGGGAAAAAAGCTAGCACGGTCCCTAGACATTAGCAGAAGATGATTTGCTTCATTGAACATCTAAAATAAAGCTTTTTTTAATTGAACCAGGGATCTTTCTATTTTGAGCACAACGCTGTACTGACTGAGCTATCCAGGCCCATACAGCATACATACTGTAATAAATTGTAAGACTTAATTCAGATGAATAAACTAGGCTTATTCTGACCCTCCTTGTTATACATGTATGTTTTTATCATTAGGCTCCCACCTGCTGAGATGGACACTGATGAAGTTGAACCGGCCGGTTCATCAACTGAAGTGCATGTAGCCTCAAATCTAGGGTTGGTGACTATCGTACGGGAGTGGAGGCTGCACATTATTCAAATTGAACAGGAAGAACTGATAACTGTGAGCAGAGATCCGTCTTTGTGTTTCAAAAAGGCAATGCAGCTGTTCCGAAGACCATCATTTCAGCCTTCCAAAACACTGAAGGTAATTTATATTCACTATTTTGGGAGTCAATCTTTTGAGGCAGCTCCGAGATGCTCTCTTCTCTTAGCAGGTCATCCAATCAAAGTTTCTGCGAGTACACAATCCCAGGAAATCCTTTTGTCACTGACATCCCACAACAAAAATTATATTTTGAAAACTTAATAAACCATGAAAACAAAACATAATTGCCTAATGAGTCAAAACAGACAGTGCTTAGAAAACCTGCATGAACTGAGCTTTTCACTTAGAAAATAATGGAAGTAAAAACTGGTTGGAAATTGTGTGTATTGGAATTATATTTATTTTTTTTAGTGTGACGAAGTTATGACATATTGTTAGAATAATACAAATATTTATAACGCGCACATAAATCTCGCCACAAGGCGCTAGGCGACTCAACTTGTTATTCATTTTTCAGGTGACTTTTCGAGGAGAAGAAGGAGAAGATGGAGGAGGACTCCTTCGAGATTTCTTTGAGTTGACCCTCAAATCCATGGCTGACTCCCACTACTTTGAAAGTGAGTCACATAGTACTTGCCTAGTACTTTCCTGTCCCCCTCCTATATATTGTCTGTTATTGTCTGTTCATTTTGCTCGTCTTGCTTCGTGTTCTTATGTGTTGGTGGTTTTGATAGTCGTGAAACCGTTAGTTCAAATATCATATTTATACCGTTTTATCCTGTTTTTGTGTTTCCATGAACATTGAAAGCCTATGTTTTTATGCTTGGCGGCTCTCAGTGTTTATGTTTTAGTGTTTATCTGGCTAGTATATGCCTATGTTTTGTTGGTGCTGCATCCGGTTTTAGTGTTTACATGAACAATGAACAATGAATCTTTATTGGTCCTTAGAGGAAATTTTTCTTTGCACAAAATGTTTCATTGGCTGGATTAAAATAATAATAATAATAAAAAAGTCATTCGTGCCTCACACAGTTCCACATATAACTCACGACCGCACTCACTCCACAGACAGCAATGTTCCATAGACATTAAGTTAAAATATCAGAGACAGTTGTAATCAATAATGTTAATACATGTGCAGTTGTTCTAAAAGTTATTCTAAAAAGGCTATAAGCATTCTGGACAATAATGATATGGTCGAACAATCACTAGCAATAGAACACCCACTAAAACGTTACATTTATAATTTATTAATACATAATCAAGCTTTAAATCCTCTCCCCCCCCCCCTCCCCCACAACACACTTACACATCACCAGCTGCAAGCTAACAATACCAACACTAAAATCAGCAAGTAAAAACTAACTAACTAACAATATTTTTATTGGTTACAACCTAAATACATATTGCTCCTGTGGTCCTCAGATATTTAGCTACCTTTTCATTCACCATCAACATATTATTATGGTTTCAGGCACAGCTGAAGGCCTCGAGGTTTCCAACGACAAAGTGGCAGTGGTCAATGGAACCTTCAGGGCGCTTGGGCGGCTAGTGGCTGCAGCCCTTCTGCAGGGAGGACCCGTCAGGCCTATGTTCAGCCATCAAATGGTTGGATATGGGGCTGAGGGTCCAAGAGCTGCCTCTGTGGAGGGCTTGCCCCCTCACATTCGCATGATTGTAGACAAGGTTTGTTTAGTTAGTTAGTTAGTTAGCTAGCTGTTGCTTTTTGGGTCCAGCGGACCATTTCAAATTAAAATCTAAATCTTTAAAAACAGGTTAACTTGTACGAACTAATAACACCTGTACCGGAAGTTACCGGTGCGTCCTGCTAGCGCTACGTGTCATTTGTGCTACGCATCGTTTGTGCTATTTTCTGTAGTGCTATCGACACAAATTGCCAAAAACAGTAGTGCTATCGGCACGTATTGCTATTGCCACAATTCACACATGCCATTATCACTACGTCTCAAAAGAACTACGTGTCGATATCACTATTTTTGAAAAACCAATGTACTGTAGCGCTACGTGTCGATAACGCTACGTGCATACGTGTCGATAGCACTATACTACATGTTCAAACGGCAGACTCTTCCCTTTGTGTGTGCGTGTGAGTGTGTATATATATATTGCCTGCATGCTCCCCTCCCCCTCTCTCTCCCCATCTGTCTTTCTGTCTTCTCTCGCTCTTTCTTTCTCGCTCGCTCTAGAGAGAGAGATAGACACACACACACACACACACACACACACACACACACACACACAGACACACACACGCTAACACATACACAGACATACATATACACACACAAACCAGAAGGAGTGAGAGCGCGAGAACAAATGAGAAAGGTAAAGTCGTCAGTAAGTAGTGGTATTGACACGTAGCGATAATGACACGTAGCGCTAAAAGATGTAGTGCTGTCGACACGTAGTAATAATGAACGAATGATAGCGACTCATAGACACATTATTTGTAGCACTAATCAACGTAGCGATAGCGGCACGTAGCACGATTTCAAATGACACGTAGGACAAATGACACGTTGCACAAATGACACGTAGCGCTACGATACACACCCGAAGTTACCCCGATGCAATATTGTAATGGATTGAGCTCTCTTATTCAAAAAACTAATATCCATGAAAGCAAATTGCCCTGGATGCAGTATCCTTTTAGTTGAAATTAATAGGCATGTTCGCTATTGAAACCCATTGACAGTGAGAAAAACATTGACAAAATCTATTTGTTTCAGATAAAGCAAGGTGATGATGATGATTCAGATGTGCAAGATTTCTTGGCAGCAGACAACATTGGGGTGCAGCTCAATGGCAACACCAGAGCAACAGTCATTGCAGCCATCTGTGCGTTTCATGGACCAAAGCACGCACAGTTTGACGAGTTCTGGCAAGGTGCGGAACTCCTAGGTCTCCGCACCTTGCTCCAGAAGCACAGAGGTAATTGTAATATACGTGTTATTGGTCGTCCACAGATTCACATACGTATATCAAAGACAAGACCGTTCAGTTTCATGTCTGCTATTTATTTCCGTCGTGCCGCACTACATCAATCTCTGACGTCATCTAAGCGTCTTTCTAGGCTAAACTATCAAATCGTCTTATTAGACTAATCTAGTACAAAGTCATGGATACGACATCCCTCCCCTTCTGGAAAATAAGCTCCCTTCTGCTTATTAAAATTATATTACATTTATTTTTGACTTTTAATTTCAGGTTAAAATAATATGCTATGGTAACCCTATACATTTACTTTACTTTAAAATTAACCCATGTACACTTTTCTCTTCTTTTTTTCTTGAACATTTTTCTCTTTAAACTGACAGCGACATACCATATGCATTGAACATGAAGCATGCCTAAAACCTTAAGACATGTGAACTTCAGCATGCACAACCACAACATTCACTGAACACAGATAAAGGAAATTATCTCAACATACATGATTCTAAATAATTCTATATTTTGTTTAGACTGTCTGCCTTGCACTAAAACAGGTGCTAAATCGTGACTGTTTTGGTTGTTCTTATAAAGGTTGAAAACATAATGATTGTATCTTGTCTTTTCAAAATGTTCATTCATGAACCACAGTAGTAGCATACCTTGCCAGGATTGAGAGCGTTTGAAATGTTTCTTCTATAACACTGTTGAACGTTAGAAGAGAGAAAAAATAAGAGAAACATAACCTTTCCTTCTAGGATACAAAAACCACACTCTGAACATAGCAAACGAATGACTGGATCTCGAATGCACAAACTAAAATTTAAACACATCATAAATTGAGAAAAAAAATAATAACTCTTGGAGACGATTGCGATACCCTTAAGCACTGGGCATGGCACACTTGTGACTTTGAAAACTTGCCAGACACGGGCACCAAGCTTTCACGAGTGAACATTACCTTCACTTTAACTTCACCACATAATCTTCTAGCTTCTTGGGCGCAGCCCTGATCCTGGTGGGCCTTGTTGGAATTTTGTCCGGAGGTTTTTCTTCTTCACCCAGAGGTTTTTCTTCTTCACCCAGAGTTTTGTCCGAAGGTTTTTCTTCTTCACCCAGAGTTTTGTCATCATCGCGTTCCTGGTATTTCTTTACGAACGAAGAATTGCGGCTGTACACAGCGCCGCTTGGGGTTTGGACGGTGACCTTGCTCCCTGCTTTCTCGATGACCTCATATGGCTCTGGATGTAACGGCGTGTCAGATTTCCCTGTAGCCTCCTGGCGTAACAACACAGTGTCGCCCAGATTGACGTCGCTTGCTTTGGCGTTCCTCTTGTCATCTGCATACATCTTTGAGAACCCTTTCTTTTCGGCGTCTCGATCCCGAACATCCTGGTCGCAGTCAGAGAAGAGTTTCAGCTGCGGCAGCTTTGTGCGAATTTGACGATTGAAGAGAAGCTCCGCTGGGCTGGATCCCGTTGACGGATGTGGAGTTGCTCGATACACAGCAATGTACTTCAGGACTTCATCTTGCCAGTGTTTCTTCTCTGCTTGAGCAATCTTCATCCTCTTCACCAGCGACTGATTTTGGCGTTCGACTTCTCCGTTTGCCTGCGGCCATCTTGGTGTTACTCTGATGTGCTCAGCACCAATGTCTCTCATATACTCTGCAAACGTCTCTGATATGAATTGTGGGCCATTGTCAGAGTGGATGGTTAGGGGTAAGCCATGTCTTGCGAAGATGATTTTCAGCGCGTCCACGGTCTTTTCCGATGTCGTGGACTTCATGATCGCCACTTCGTAGTATCGACTGTAGTAGTCGATCACGACCAATACAGAATGCCCCGAAGGTAGTGGTCCTAAGAAATCAATCGCGATGTCCTCCCAAGGCCCCGACGGTAACTTGCTGCTTCTCACCGGCTCTGGTGGATTGGGTCGGCTGACCAGTTGACATCCGTGACATGATTTGCAGTATTTCTCGGCTGCTTTCTCCATTCCGGGCCACCACACCTTCGTACGTAGATTCTGTTTGGTCCCAACGATACCCAAATGACCCTCATGAGCTAAGGCTAGGATTCTCGGCCTCAACTTCTTTGGGACGATGATGCGGGATCCCCTCAGCACAAGGTTCCCTGCAGTGCACAGCTCAGGACTCACTGCGACATACAGCTTGTCACAGTTTTCCCAGCGTCCGGTCTCTAAACACTGTCTCACCGCCTGCAGTTCGTCGTCTTCACTCGCTGCCTGGTCGATCTCCTTGGCTGTCACAGCGTTCGGTGTGGCGCTTGAGGCGATGAAGTGAACGTGGGCCTCCGCTTCCTCGGCGAGGACGGAGGGCGACGTTGTGGAAGACTGCAGGAGCCTGGAGAGGGAGTCCGCGATATTCTCCTTCCCCGGGATGTAGATGACGTTGTATGTGTAGACCCACCGTTCAATGCGAGCGCTTGGCTTCGAACGGGGTCCGTAGATGATCTGCAGAGGTTTATGATCTGTGAGGAGGTCGAAGGACAGCCCGTAGATGTAAGGGTGAAACTTCTCACATGCCCAGACGATGGCAAGCGCCTCCTTCTCCGTCTGGGAGTACCTCCTCTCGACGTCGGTCAGACATCGACTGGCGTAGCTGATGACTCGGGGACCACCGGTCTGTTTCTGCACCAAAATGCCGGCAACCCCAAATGGCGATGCGTCGGTGATGACCTGTGCCTTTGGGTCGTAGTACCCGAGAGTGTGTGCACTGGCCAGAGCGTCCTTCAACGATTCGAAAGCTGCTTGTTGTTCTGGGCCAAACACAAACGGCTGGTTCTTCCGCGTCAAGTTCCGTAGCGGCTCGGTCAGAGTCGCGAAGTTGGGAATGAAACGTGCACAGAAGTTTACGAGACCTAAGAAGCTTCTGACCTCGCTGACGGTTTCCGGTTCTCGTGCGTTTCTCACCGCCTCGACCTTGGCGATGGCAGGGTTGATGCCCTTTGACGTCAGTCGATGTCCCATGAAATCTATCTCAGATTTTCTCAGTTTGCACTTATCAACGTTCAGCGTCAGACCTGCATCTTGTAACCGTTGTAGCGCTTGACGAAGTCTCTCGTCGTGTTGTTTCGCGTCGGGCGCGTGTATGATAATGTCGTCCGAGAGGTTCGCGACACCCGGAATGCCTTGTACCACCCGCTGAATTTTGTGTTGGTAGATTTCAGAGGCAGCGTTGATACCCATCACCAAGCGTTTGTACCGGTACAGACCGCAGTGCGTCACAAACGTGGTAATGTCTCTGGAATCAGGGTGTAACTCACACTGGTGGTACCCCAATTTTAAGTCCAACTTTGAAAACACTCGGCTCTCAGCCATGTCCTGTAGAAGCTCATCGACGGTGGGGATTGGATGACGCTCGCGCATGACAGCTTCATTTACGCGACGCATGTCTACTGTCAGGCGAATGTCATTGTTCGGTTTAGGCACGATCACAATCGGGCTCACCCATGGAGTGGGTTTCTCGACGGCCTCGATGATGTCCTTGTCGACCAATTCGCGAATGTTCGCTTCTACCTTCTCTCTGAGACCGAACGGTGTTCGTCGCACTGGCTGAGCGACGGGTTTGACGTTCGGGTCCACTTCCAACTTTACTTGGCTGTCTTTCAGCTTTCCAAACCCTTTGAAGAGTGGTCCGAATTCCTTGACGATTTCTTCTTTGATATTATCCCTTTCACTGGTTACAGCTGACACACTCTGTACGTCCAGTCCGATTTTCAGAACTCTCAGAGTTGTTGCTGTGTCCCTACTTAGAAACGCTTCAACTTTTTCTCTGATGACGATGAATTCTGCTGTAGTCTGGTTTGCACCTGCCTGGTATCTCAGCTGTGAAACTGCCAATAGTGTGAAGAGGTGATTTTCATGTCAAAGTGAACATTTTTTTCTCACACTTTCTTGTGGTACACTTGATCTTCTTCTCCTTCATCTTCGTCCACAGTTTCTCATCAATGATGTTGGTATCACTACCAGAGTCGATAATGACGTCCGTTTGTACACCACCAATTGTCACGCTTATCAGATTGTTCTTCTGCTTACTTGACGTCATGAACACGTATTTCTGTTCATCACCGTCTCACTCTGTGTCACTTTCACTGGTGTCAGTTTCCGCCTCTAACTGTCGCACTCTTGAATTGTTGCGGAATCTTGTCTTTCGCTTGTTGTGAGGTCTGCTGTCTCTCTTTCCATCGCCACCCTCTTTCTTTTTGGATCTACATTTTGTGGCGTAGTGGTCAGCACCGTTACAGTTGTGACAAGTTTTCCCTCTTGCTGGGCACTGGGGACTTTTGCCATAGTGGTCATGTGATCCACACCTGTAACATTCACCTTTCTGTTGAGCTTTGTGTGTATTTCCACGATCTTGCACAGCATGCACCTGTGACGCTTCTTGCTTCATTTGTGCAATCTGCTGTGATACCGTCTCTTGCAAAGCAGCCTCAGTGAGAATTTGAGCGATTGTCAAGGTTTCTCCCTTCTCCAACAACTTTCTCCTGAGTTTATCAGACGTGTAGTGTTCATTAACTTGGTCTCTGATCTGAATGTCATTGTCGGTAAATTCACACCCTACAGTAGCCTCCCTGAGTCTAATCACGTATTTGCTTATTGACTCGTCCTTTCCCTGGTGTATTTGCCGGAATTTGTGACGTAGGAAGATCGGATTGGTTTTTGTTTTGAAGTGTTTGTTGAGAGCATCAACTGCTTTTTTGTACTCTTTAGCAGTACTGGCCTCGGGAAGTTGTTTGAAAATTGTTTTTACCTCCCTGCCTGCCGTGTATAGTAGTAATGCACGGCGCTGTTGTTTTGTGGAATCTTCTGTCATGTCAAACAGTCCAATGGAGTCGGCGTAGGCTTCGAATTCTTCGATCCACGTGGTCCATTTCAGTGACACTTGTTGAGCATCTCCTGTCGCCTCAAAGGCATTTGGAGCCTGTACGCCATGATTTACACTCGTCGCCATTGTAATATACGTGTTATTGGTCGTCCACAGATTCACATACGTATATCAAAGACAAGACCGTTCAGTTTCATGTCTGCTATTTATTTCCGTCGTGCCGCACTACATCAATCCCTGACGTCATCCAAGCGTCTTTTTTAGGCTAAACTATCAAATCGTCTTATTAGACTAATCTAGTACAAAGTCATGGATACGACAGTAATCATGGTGCTACTACATTGGAGATGAATTTATATGATGTGTCATGGCATTTTAGACCATAAAACTAAGGCAATACACTATCAGAATCAGTCACAATGGAAAATTGCTCTCTCTCCAGGCTTTTAGGCTGGTCCGGGGGCCGCGATAGCACTGAGGATAGGCTGGTCTATTGTTAGTTCCTGGGGGCCGCGATAGCATCGAGGGAAGTTTTGCACCCTTCAGGGTCCACCTTGTTTTATTTCAAATTGATTTGTTTATTTATTGTTTGAATTTCAGAGCAGTTGGAGGGCGTCCTGTGCTCCAAGTGTGGAATCAGCTGCGACCCGTCAGCGCAGCAGCTCATATCATTGCTGCTTGTGCATGATGACGGGGAGAAGGGGAGCAATGCCCGACGCCTTTCTGACAAAGCCATTGATCAATTCGAATATTTCATTCGAAATTGTGAAGGTTAGTTAGGAATGTTACCATAAACAAACATTTTTCGGTAGGCTTTATTGGCTCCCATGGGGTCGCCTTCACGCGGCGGGAGTGTTTCCACAGAGCTACCCCACCCCTTTACTTCTCTTCTTTTGTCTTATTTCTGCCTTACCAGTCCTTTCACCTATATTTCCTTCCAAGAAAGCTCTCCCTACTATTCCCTGCAGTTTTCCAATTCTTTTCTTGTCTTATTTCTACCTGACTGGATCCATCACCTTTATTTCACTTACCAAAAGTCTTCTTTTCCACATCCTTATTTCTCTGCACCCCCGCATGTCGTAAGAGGCGACTAACGGATTCTGTTTCTCCTTTTACCCTTGTTAAGTGGTTCTTGTATAGAATATAGTCAATGTTTGTAAAGATTTTAGTCAAGCAGTATGTAAGAAATGTTTAGTCCTTTGTACTGGAAACTTGCATTCTCCCAGTGAGGTCATATATTGTACTACGTTGCAAGCCCCTGGAGCAATTTTTTGATTAGTGCTTTTGTGAATAAGAAACACTTAACAAGTGGCTCTATCCCATCTCCCCCCTTTCCCCTATCCCATCTCCCCCCTTTCCCTCGTCGCGATATAACCTTCGTGGTTGAAAACGACGTTAAACACCAAATAAAGAAATAAAGAAAGGCTTTATTGTTTATTGCTTTGTGTAAATCTACTTTTATTTCCAAGTGTAATAATGTGTATTCTTTTGTTTTTCCTTTAGATCAACTTGTCGAGGGTCCAGAAGGAGCAGAACAGTTGACGGTTGGCAGTGTTCTCCACTTTTTGACGGGAACGTCGACAATTCCTCCTGGGGGATTTTCCTCTTCTATCCACGTGTATTTTTCCAATGAGAAATACCCAGTTGTGTCAACGTGTGTGCCACAAATTGTGGTGCCCACAGGGCACACAGATGTGGAATTTCAAAACATTCTTCGCGAGAGTGTGATTGGGGCTGCTGGGTATGGTCGAACGTGAGTAAGTAAGGTTGCATGTGTGAGTAGGTCTGTGGAAGGATAAATAGTGTAAAAGTGAAAGCATAGTATGTTACAGTCCATGACATAACAAAAGTCTGAGACCGTTTCTTTATCCTCTGTAAACGTCATGTGTCTCAGATTACCTCCCTTCACAGCCTCATTTACCCATTAGGCGTCATAGCCCTCAAAATTTTTCTCAGATTTTATTTTAGCCCCGAATGCTGGGTAGGGAATTTCCTTTTTATGATGTCTTATGTCGCGCGTGCGAAATTCATTGTCTCAGTAAAAATGGCATCTCGAAGTTCTTTGCCACAGCGGATTCAAATGGCATCTTCAACACAAGGCCAATCTTTTCAGTGGCTATTTAGGCAGTGAGAACTGCTTGGTAAAATGAGAACTGTTAAAAAGAAAACGCTTCAGACTTGTTTTTCTTCTCAGCTGCACTCGTCACCGTCTTGTGATTTGTACAGGCGAGTTAGGGTTTCACTTCCAAATATGTAAAAGATCTGCGAATGATTCCAAGCATTTTGTTCGCTTTAGAAATAATGTTATTGATATGCTTATCAAAATTCAAATCTGTAACGAAAGTAACACCCAGATCTTTTTCCACACTGTCATAGTCAATCGTTACTCTGCCATTGTCTGTCGTCATAAAGTACCTGTAGTCATGTTTAGGATTTTTCTTACTCATAATTATGGAAACCTTGCATTTTAAAGCAAATTTTAAAGGAAGTTGTATATGTAGTATTAGTTGTAGTAGTATAATAAGTAGTAGTAGTATAGGTGGTATTAGTAGTAGTTTTATTAGTGTTTATGTTAGCATCTCCCCCCCCCCCCCCCCGTTGTCACCCCCCCTGCCCCTATTAGAGGGGACGGATGTATGGATGTGTGAGTGTATGGGACGGGGAAGAATGAATATATGTCCATAGGCTTTTATTTCTTTTAAGCTCCCACGACATGCTCACAGTAGACACCCTCCACCTTGTGGCATGTTACCCGGCAACGGGTTTTCCACAGTACTAAGAAGAACAATTGTATTGTGTATTCCTGATTGCACGTTTTACAAAAAGAATTGGTGCTGTATAGATAATGTTAAAGACTTGTTTTCAATATGTTGATCGGTGAATGACCTAATATTTTAATGTCGTCCTCGCCATGAAACGCTACAGTGAGCTGTGAGTAGTACAACTGTATTTTGGATAGGATTTGTTTTTCCTTGGCAGGGTCAGAGAAAAGCACAAATCATTGGAAAACTGTATTAGCATCTTTTTCTATTTCCAATATTCACATGAGCAGCTTCACAATCAATGAATCATTCAAACTAATGTATCAAGGCTTTGTGTAATTTTTAATGATCATGGAAGCTTTCCATCAGATATTTTTAGTTCAACTAATTGACAGCGGAATGAACAAGAATGCAAGTATAATTATGGGAAGTCACAAGTTGATATATGCCAATAGGGCATGTCTACATATCAATACGCCAACTTTGATTCATTACACGTGAAATATTCATTCAATATTGATCTATATTTACTATAAAACAATAGTTTTGTCAAATTAATACTCTTATCTTTTTAAGTTGTGACTAGATATAGTGTATGACAAAAGAAACGCAACTTTTCTTCACGTTATATGCACGTTCTGGTGTGTGTGGCGGGGCCCATGGGGTCCGAACACCCCTCACGTGCTGTGCTGTCTGTCCGGAAGCTGTGTTCTAGTGAGCTAGTCTTTTTACAACTTCTATAGTCTGTTTCAAACGTAGCTTTTTGGAGTTTGTGTGAAAACGAAAAGTCGCGTTTCTTTTGTGAAAGGCTGTACTTGTACGATGAGAACTATTTTGTTTGGCTACACCCAAACTGACACTTTGAAATTCTCTCGTTCAACGTGTTTCTCTTTTTTGAACTATTCTGTCTTATTACCGCATACAAGCACATTTCGACAAGGGAAGATGATTAGTTTTATACATTTTGAAAATGTTGGGTGTAATATTAAATACACATTGACTGACCCAGTCAGAGAGAAAAGCACAAGAGTGCCATTTGTACGAGCTGAGTATCGAAATGGACGCCATCTCTGCAAGAAAAATGTGTAGATGCAAGATTTGTTTTATGTGTGCGTTACAATGTATATTAAATTGAAAGAAACAATGGTGGGTTTTGGGTTTTTTTGTGTGTCCTTTTTAGACATTGTTTTTTTTTCTTCACCGCCTTGTTCTTTTGACTTTTTGTTGTCTATATTTTGTCTTTATTTCCTTTGGTTTTCTTTTAGTTTTACTCTCTTCACACATCTCGGGCATAAGATTACAGAAAATAAAAAGTGACAAAAATTTTCGCTCTCATTGTTGAGGCCCAAAATTGCACCAATTACGTTTCAATGCAGCATAACAATTAACATTTTTACCAACATTCTACTGAAAATTAATTGAAAACAATGTGTCTGCAGATTTGTGTTAATCTCAAGATTGACCCCTGGAGCTAAAGTTTCAACGACCAATTTAAATTTCTGCAGACACATTGTTTGAAGAATCTCGTGCCCATACGCTCATTTTCTCTCATCTCGCACGCTCTCTCTCCAGTCTCATTTTGACACAGTACAAAGTAAACATGTTTTTATTGTGGAAGTAAATTACTGTTACATTAATCTGAGTATTCAAATAAAACACTGCAAACTTGAGCCAGACAGTAGAACACCCATTCATGCATGCTCATCATATCCATCAACCAGTGTGTTCACTTTCACAAGAAAATGAAATTAATAATAAATTATCTTCCTTGCTCATTTTTTTTTTCATTCTGCTTTCAACACCCACTCATGAATCAGACACAAAAATGGATGATGCAAATTACATTAGCATGTTAGGACACTATTTTTGTGCTAACAGTTTGGGCACAAACTGATAATCAAAAAAATATTAATTAAATAGAACATTTAAGAGCTGCTATAGTATGATACTATATGCATCAAATTAGTAAGTGAAGACATTTTCATTATGATTAGCGACCCTGATGATGATGGAGACAGCGATGCAGACGATGATGAATGTAAGATGAGTAGTGGCGAAGTCGGTAACAAAAATGCTGCATGATGACAACGAAAATGCTGACGAAGTGAGTGACTGCGATGATGACAGCGTTCGCAGGCAGAGGAGTACACCAGACATGAATGGAGACACAAACTAACACTCTTAGTTCTTGACACACAGCTAAAGTCACTTTGACCCTCAACAGCCTTCACAGCGACTGATTTACGCTATGTTGATGCCAACACACCGTGCTGTTACAGTGTTAGAAAAACTGGTAAGATTTGGCGTTGAAAATGTGCAATGACAGTCCTTTTAATCCAACAAAGAAATGACCTTTCGAAAAACGGTCTGCCCATACAAAACATCATCTTTGCGTTCCAAAGGATCAATCTCTTCACGCACACGCTGGACCACAGCAACTGACACAGGACAAGAATGATCCTGTGTGGTATCCTCAGCACCCCCCTCTGTCGGCACTTCAACAGCCAACACTTCATCATCGCCACTTGTCTCAGCATTTTCACCACTCAACACATCATCTTCTCCTTCAAACAGTTCACGAATGGCAACACTCGAGCTGTTTGCAACCCTGAGCACCCCAGTCACAAAAAGATTTGAGGGTGACTTGCCATGTTCAGTGGAGAGACCATGGTGGTTCAACTGTTGCTGAAATGCTGCTAATGACGCATTCAATCTGGGCAAGAACACAAATTTGAAAGCCCACAAGCATCGTGCATCCAAAATGTTCAGATCACCATTCATTTCCATCAGAAGAAACATGTCTTTGTACATATTAGTGACATTCTTCCACACGTCAACCCACAACCGTTCAATCCGTTGGTTGTGACAAGATTTGCCACGAAGCACAGGATTAACCACGTCTGCTCTCTTCATTGCCATGTACTGCGCCATCTGAACATTTTCTACCCCTAGATCTATTCTTAATCTAGTTGGAAGGCCAAAATGGCTCTCAGCAACTTTAAATTGTTCCAAAACTGTTGCCGCCTTGTTGTTGTCAGACGCAGCCAAAAAAAAACAGTTCTGGAGAACCCGTCAATTCCCCCATGAATGACGATAGACCATCTGAAACAAACAACAAATAATAATAATAATAATAATGTGAAGATTTATAAGGCGCCAATGCTCAAGGCGCGCGACAAAATACATACATACACATAAGACGAAGCAAACAAGACTAACTTATCCAGACATTCAACGAACAATCATAACGTACAATGCAAGTCAAACATAAACATTCAGACTCTAATACATGTACACTAAACCAAAGCGATTCGCAAGGAATCCACAATCAAAGGCAAACGTGGGGGGGGGGGGGTAGGGTAAGATGACTACAACTAACCTAGTAGTAGATGAAGAACCTAATCAAAAGAAGGAATCCGCGACTATCCAGGAGTGTATTTCCATGATTTTTTTTTTATGTGAAAAAGTTACAGAGATAAGTTGCCATAGGCACAGACTTTTGTCCAGGAGTATACCATATACTATAAGTGAAATCGCCATTCTCAATAACTTGGAAGGAAAAAATACTGCTTTTTAGACATCTTTTTAACCCTGTGACCTTGACCTTGAATCATGGCCAAGTCACTATGTAGTTTTTTTTAGGCCTGTCACTATACACCATCATGCCACATTTGGTGTTGATAGGCATATTTATTAGTGGCCGAGAAAAATCAACGCTAAATATATTTACGGACGCCGGACGACACGGGTGAGTAAAAAAATCACATAATGATGAACACAAGAACCACCACCTCTTTTTTCACTAGACTCACAAACGTACCTGATCAGTTTATGGTTTCCATCCACGTGCCACAGAGCGTTGGGGTGTTCAACTCGGTATGTTCGCCGTACGATATTGTGCCTCAGCAGAGCCCTCAAGGCAACTCCCTCTGGGTCCACCCTGCGGCAGGCATCACGCACCATTTCCCTGCTACAGTGCAGCTCCATCTGTCGTAGGCGAACCATGATGCTGTTTGCGCCAATGTGTCTGTTTGCCGTCAGTGTCTGCACAGCTTCGTCAATCTCTTCTCGAGAACTATAACGTCTGTGTCTTCTTCTTCTTCTTCTTGGCGTTCGCAGAGGTTACACAATCAGTCCAGCACTGGTGATAAATGTTGTCGTTTTCTCCAACTCCTGTCGACTGCCGTATAGTTTGGTCTGCAAGGGAGTTGGTGACGGCCACACTTCTTTTCGTTCCTCATCTAGTAAGGGACATCGCTGTAAGATGTGTTCCGCTGTTTGGTCCTCTTGACCGCAGGCACAGGTTGGTGATGGCGCCAGCTTGAACTTTCGGTTCATGTGAGCATTGAGCCTGTTGTGGCCAGTACGCAGCCTGATGAGGTTGACTTGCTGCTCTCTGGACATTGTGTGGTAGTCATCTCTGTTTGTCCTTGGCCTCATCAATGCCTTGATGATTGTTTTCTGCTCACTAAAGCTGACACTGTTTTCAGGTTGGTCTTCCACGGCTCCTTCTTTTGCCAGCTCATCTGCCCTTTCATTTCCTGGTATCCCACAGTGTGCTGGTATCCACTGGAGGACAACTCTTCTGGTTTGTCTGACCATCTGTAATGCTTTGGCCAGCTGTGGGAGTTTGTCGTTCTCTAGGGCCTGAAGGACTGAAAGGGCGTCCGAGAGGAAGACAACTTGGTAGCAAGGGTCTGCGGAGTCCTGAACGAAGGAGGCGGCCTGCATGAGAGCTTCTGCTTCTGCTTTATAGTTTGTGCAGTGTTTGCCAGTGGCAACGCTGGATGTAGCTGTATGTCCCCCAGGGAACTGGATGAGAATGCCTGCACCTCCATTGAGCACGGCGTTAGTTGCTGATCCATCGGTGTATACATGGACCCACGCCTCTTTTGGGTACTGTTCGTCGATCAGGGCTAAGGTGAGTGCCTGTCGAGCTGTGTCATTCTGATCTTCTCCTGAGGTAACATGTGGAACACTGGTGCAGATCTGGATGCCTGGTTTCTCTGTTGCCTTGGGGGTTTCCTCTTCTTCTTGAGTCAGAGGTAGAGTGTTCTGTGGAAGGACTTCCCTGTACTGTCGAGAAAGTCTCTTGCTCTCGTGTACAAAACTGCTCCGTTTAAGCCGGTTCTTGGTGAGGTTGCTCAGTCTGTGCTTCATGGGGTGGTCGGGTAGGCACTTGAGCTTCTCGGCCTGTACCATAGTCTTGGCTTCTCTTCTCTGACAGAGGGGTTGGATGGTGGTAAGCTTCTCCATTTCCTTGATGGGCGTGGATTTCATTGCACCGGTGATGAGTCGGAGGGCCTGGTTTTGCACACGGTCAAGGGTCTGCAGGTTTGTCTTGGCTGAGGTTGACCACGCTGTGGAGCCGTACTCGAGGTGGGGTCTGATTGTTCCCTGGTATACTGTCTTCAGTATCTTCTCGTTCGCTCCCCAGGTGGTACCTGCCAGCTTCCTGAGTATGGCTAGCTTGCGCCGGGCCTTCGTCTCTGCCTGTGCAATGTGTGGTTTCCAGGTCTGCCGTCTATCAAAGGTGACACCAAGGTACGTTGCTTCTTCTGATCAGTTTATGGTTTCCATCCACGTGCCACAGAGCGTTGGGGTGTTCAACTCGGTATGTTCGCCGTACGATATTGTGCCTCAGCAGAGCCCTCAAGGCAACTCCCTCTGGGTCCACCCTGCGGCAGGCATCACGCACCATTTCCCTGCTACAGTGCAGCTCCATCTGTCGTAGGCGAACCATGATGCTGTTTGCGCCAATGTGTCTGTTTGCCGTCAGTGTCTGCACAGCTTCGTCAATCTCTTCTCGAGAACTATAACGTCTGTGTAAGACAATACCCAACTTCCTGAAATGAAAACAAAAAATAGCCATACGTTATTTTCAATGAAACAGAGCACATGAAGACAGGATACTTTTTAGACATTATTATATGCAGATGAAATTATGACAAATACCCTGAACCACATTACATGTATATCAATTTAGGGGTAAAAACAAAATGATTTAGCATCGACAATAAGGATAAAGACTGCTTGCGCTAAACCTCAATGTTCTGAAAAATAACGGGTTTTCCCACACAATATTTCATTATTTACTTAAAACTGATATATCTTTTATGAGGATACAAAACTGCCTGCATCAGTCATCAGTGCATGCAAGTTTTCATGAAAATTGGCAAATAATTGGAAAATACTGTAGCGGCTTTTAACGCCTTAGAGCCTCAGGATCACTCCTTAAATTTCAGAGAAGGCGTGAACTTCACGCCTTAAAATTCCCATCTGGGCTTGAAAACACGCCTTAACAAGAAGGGCAAAGCCCATACGACTCACATGCTTGACCTTAACCTCTGTATGACCTTGACCTTCATGTGACCTTCATGTGACCTTCAAGGTCAAATGGATGAACATGATAATGACACACTCAGAACATGTTTTTACATTTTCCCTTACCAAAATACTTGTGACCTAAGGTCAAGGTCATCCAAGGCCACATAATGCAAGACTTACATCAATACAGCACAATAGTGCTTAGTAGCACTTTCTACCAAAAGACATGGTCACTTTAAGAAGTTTACTGACCTGTTTTGGTCTTATTTCAGAGGGGTCAAGTAACCTTGACCTTGATGATATGTAAACAAATGTTGCTCATTAAAAAAGTATAACATATGCCCCACATAATTATACAATTTGAAAGAGTTATCTTCCATAGTTCAGGATCAAGGTCACTTCAAAGTATGTATAATATCCAACTTTGAGCGACTACTGTGACCTTGACTTTGAACCAAGGTCAACCAAATAGGTATCAAATGAAAGGGCTTAGTTAGGCCTATATACCATATATAGGTTAGGTCACCATTCTCAAACACTTGGCAGAAAATTGGAAAAATGTGAAAAATGACTTTTTTAGACAACATTTATGGACTCTGTGACCTTGACCTTGAAGCAAGGTCAAGTCAATATGTATCTTTTTTTAGGCCTTGTCACCATACACCATCATGCAACATTTGGTGTTGATTTTTTTTTCTTTTTTTTTTCTTTCTTATGCAGCGATGTCCTGAAATGTTTAATGTGGCTACTAAGAAATTTAAGGGAAGCCAACTTCCTGTTTTGCCTCAAGATAATGCCCAAGGATTGTTAATCGACAAAGAGTTCCGATGAGTTTTCATTATTTTAAATTATCAGCGTAGGTGGAAGATGGTTCCTAAAGTTTGTATGTAAAGGGAAAGCCAGGATCAATTCACAGGGACACGAATAGCTTCTGTACAATCACAGAAATGTATCTCCAACGACAGAGTGATGGAAAAAAATACAAGGAAGGTCAAATTTGCAGGTTTTAATTGCCAATCATGGTGTGCTTTGTGCATGGTTTTCTGATGACTTTATAGCTTCGGATTTAAAACAGACGTTTTCTTCCGCACCGTGCTTTTATTTCAAAGTACTACATACTTGTACGGGTCACTCCGTTTGATCGCGAAAGTGAAAGTGCGTGACAAGGTGTGTATCGGGCGGAATAGGGTGATTCAGGGAACGCAAAAGGCACTTCCTCCGGGTTAAAATTGTCACTTTCAATTGATATATATTCTTTATCAAGATACAAAACTGTACCTGCATACAACTTTTCATGAAAATTGGCTAATAAATTAAAAACAAAAACAAGTTTTTTTAGCGGCCAAATATAGTTATCAAACTGTGGTTTGAATTAAATTCCTAGATGGGACAGATATATTCATGTATAATATGGGATTATGGTTTATTGCTTAAGGACTAGGTGACTGCACTAAAAGAAAGCCCCAAACTTATGCACACATGTCAAAAATCTTACTTTGCATGGCGCGATACCGTCCGCTGATGAACCCCAAGGCACCTTGCTATGTCCGTAAGATCCATATCACAATTCAGCAAGAACTCCAGGTTCTTTTTCGTTATGTCGAATGCTGGACGGCCACAGTGACCAGTCCTTGTTGTTCCAATTTCGAACTGTTTGGCACTTGTATCTGTAAAACATCATAAACCAAACGCTCAGCCAACGATCAAGTCTAGACGTTAAGCAAAATATTAAATGAATGAATGAATGTATAAATGTTGCTTGTATTAATTTACTTATTGTATTTTTGTTTGTTAGCCATGCCCCAAAATTTCAGAAACATTTCCCGAAAAGACTCAGAGGGAGGGAAAGGATTATGGAGGCTGCCAATCTCACCCAATCAAAGGTCACAAAATCATACCTTCTGTGACGTCAAATATCTCCTTGTGAACTCCCTCCAGCTTTGACAGCAAGCGTTCACATTCAGATTTTGTGATGAGGCCATTTCCTGCTGCCCCCGACTTGCTGACAAGCTTTGCAAGTTCAGCTAGTCTGAAAAACAAATCAAACTTAAAATCCCATTCCTCATGAACAGGGTAATATTCATATACTCCTTTTTATTTATATTACAATATTTATAATGCGCTTATCTTAGACATATATCGGTTCATTTGACATCACATGGGGCTCGAAAATCCCATATCCTTCGGGTGACTGACCCAGTGTTCAATTGATCAGTGTGTGACCGAATTTTGAACTTGAAGCAGTAACATCCGCTGTGCTGTCTAAAACCATGCCAGTTTTGAACTCACCCAGTCACGGCTGACCACAGGCCAGTCGACTGACTTGTGCAGTAAACAGCACGCACTCCTATCCATACAATAATTGGGAGTCCTACAGATAATAACACACAGGGTCAGGTCGGGTAGCTCAGTCAATCACCTCCCCTCCCACATCCATCACTGTCAAACCTCCTCCTTCAAATAGTCCCTAAAAAAACCCACATAATCAAGTCTGCCTACCTGTGATGCACTCGCCCTGCCTCATTCTCGGTGTGTGTGTGCGGTTGATGTTTTAGTGCTTACATCAATATGTGTACATACTACATGTATGTTGATGTTTTCGTGCTTACATACATATGTACAAGCACTGAAGTAATCCATGACAACACATGTAATTACATGTATGCTGCACACTTTACTTCTACATGTTAGCTTATATTACAACACATTTATATACAGTACTCAAATTATAAATCTTTTGCACTGAATGTATAAATTTACTCAATACTCTGATACTGTGCCAGTAGCACAGACATAGTGTGTCACAACACATTACCCAATATTACAACACAACTCACAAGACGAACAACACAGAGAAATGAGACAGAGTAACAGAATTCCCTCACAGACACTGCAGCGCAACAAAACAGAAACAGAACGTGCCAAAGTAATCACTGAAGCTGATTGTGGGCAGGAACTGAGGAAGGGAAAGACAAGACAAGAAACTTCCAACCAAAGCAATCGACGACGCCATTTTGCTGCTAGGCAAGCCACAATGAGACGCCGATTTTGATTGGGCCGCGAGTCCGTTCTGTTTACTTCGGGGATCAATCAAAATAGTTCGACAGCAGACGAAAATTGTTCTGCTTGACCACAGAGTAAATTTAGTGTAGTATACTAGTATCAGTGTTTTAGATCACATACATATGGAGGTATTATACCTCTTGGCCTCCAAAATCACATAAATGAGTGTCTGATCACGTATTGACTTTTCTTAGAAGAGGTCTGAAAACGTAAAGAAATTTATCAGTGGAGGTACGGTCATGGAGGTTATCGCAACTTGCGCAACGTACCTAATTATACGTACGTTCCGCATTTTTTGAAGTTGTCTGTTCGAAGCAAACTTGCATACAAATTAATGAAGCACTAGTCTAACTTGTCACGAATCAGGTTGTACCCTTTAGAAAATCAAGCTGGAGGTATGAATACCCTCACATTTTTTAGGATCTAAAACACTGTAGTATACTCTATGGCTTGACAAAACTGCGAAGTCAGTTCAGTTCCACAAAGCTTTGAAGAATGACAGCAATCATATAAAAGAACCTTGGATTTTCTTAATCTGTAATTACTGTAATTCAGTATTACCATCGTATGATCGTTGCGTAACGGTCACGGTGACTCTGAGCACCATGTCTTGTCATTCCATTATTTATTGCCCACAATCAGCAGCAGTGATTACTTTGGCGCTTGCCGATTATGATTATGATAAGATAAGCGCATTACAAATAGGCCTACTGTTATTATTATTAGCATTAGGCTACTAGGATTCGTAGGAACCCGAGACTGATGCAGCCTGTTCCGTGAGCTTGTACGCTTTATAAATTTAGGTCAAACAAGCTCACTTTCTTTCACTACGTCTATAATAGGCTGATATGATTCATGACTTCCAACCGTCCGCACACTGATTTAGCCTAGATTTAGTACACCAGTGATTTACCCACTCGAACACAACAAGCTATATTCGGCAAATGAGAACTAGACTACTTCGTGACTAACCTTTTGTCAACGTCGGAACATTTCCCAACTCTCACACAATAGTTTACTTCCCTTTCTACGCGTTGTAAGAACACATCACGTTCTCCTGCCGCGGACGCCATTTTCGATCCGGCACCAGACACTGAAGCTAAATGAGAAGCAGTTCTTGATTGGTCCCGTTCTCCCGTTGCCAGATTCATTTGGGTTGGAGACGTTTTGGCCAAAAAAGTATAGTTTTTGCCAAAACCGCCAGTTTTGGCGAAAACCGCCAGTTTTGGCCAAAAAAGCAAAGTTTTGGCCAAAAAAGTATAGTCTTGGCCAAAACCGCCAGTTTTGGCCAAAAAGTGCGTTTTTGGCCAAAAAAGTGAATATTGTCCACCAGCGCTAAGCTGCTTGGCGCTGGTGGACAATATTCACTTTTTTGGCCAAAAACACACTTTTTGGCCAAAAACGCCAGTTTTGGCCAAAAAAGCAAAGTTTTGGCCAAAAAAGTATAGTTTTGCGGTTTTGGCCAAAAAAGTGAATATTGTCCACCAGCGCCAAGCTGCTTGGCGCTGGTGGACAATATTCACTTTTTTGGCCCAAAACACACTTTTTTGGCCCAAACTGGCGGTTTTGGCCAAAAAAGCAAAGTTTTGGATTTGGCCAAAAAAGTAAATATTGTCCCCCAGCGCCAGCAAATACAAAAGATTTGGCCAAAAAAATATTTGGCCAAACAAAAAAGATTTGGCCAAAAAAGTGAAGATTTGGCCAAATCTTTTTTGTTTGGCCAAATCTTTTTTTGGCCAAATCTTTTTATGGCAGAAGTTTGGCCAAATCTCCCGTTTTAGCTAACAAAAACAGTTTTGGCCAAAACTTTTACATAGAAAGTTTTGGCCAAAAAAAGTTATAGCCAAATCTATTTTATTTGGCCAAATGTGTTTTTTTTGTGGCCAAATCTTTGTTTTTTTGGCCAAAACTGGCGTTTTTGGCCAAAAAAGTGAATATTGTCCACCAGCGCCAAGCATAGGCCTCACTTTTGATTTAGCAAAGCTGGTACTGATCACGAGAACATGTTTTTGTAACTGTCGATTTTTTCAGTGACATAATATGTGAAAGTCATAGGCAAAGTTGTCGCAATTTTTCTCTTTTTGGATAATCTAAGATGGTTTGATAAATTCAGCCCTTAGGCTTTCCTGTTTTTCTTAAAATCAGCGCGGCCGCTGATATGTAAAAGAGTTGGGGGGGAATTTGTGATGGGGTGGAAGGGAAGGATAATATTCGATCGTTGCCTCTTGATGTAGTAGTTGGGTGAATGTAGTCACCTAGTAGAAGTAAACCCCGAAGTTCAGGAGTACACCATGTGGGTGCCTCTTTAGTGTCTTGCACTGAACGAACATCACTTGCTCTCGTAATGGACTTTCACTCACATGTAGAGAATGATAGACAAGAGTTCACTGGCACAGACCGACGAGTCACTTGATGCAACATGAAACTCTGGGAAACCATGTCTGTCGATTCACATTTCTCTTTATTTTCTATTCTTCTCTTCTCCTCAGCAACCCAGCTCCCAGCCCGAAGGCCGGGAGGCCACACCAATAGTACGATGCAATCTACATCAGTATGTCTCCATGATAACAAAGTACAAAACAAGTACGTCCTCTCTCTCCGAGATAGTTCTCCGTTCTCTCAAAATCTCAAATGTTATCATGTAAATGGGGATGGGTGGCGTCAAAAGCCACCAATCAAGAGTTAGCTAACAAAACTGACATCACTTCTCATTGGTCAGTAAAGACAAGGAAAGGGGGGGGGGGGGTAAGAGACTAAAACCTCCAAGCCACCTGGCATCTTCTATGATCTACCCTGTCAAAAGAAATGACACCCACTTGACAAAACGCCGTGTCCAACTCGGGTAGACAGTCTGTCGGCACATTGCATAACGACCGTCTACGGTGAGCGTCTGACACGTGCACCGCCCACTTCAAAAAGAGATAAGGAACTTCCTTCACCCAGCAGGAGATTTAATTGTCTGCAGCTGGCTGGACACGGCTGGCGCCCACCAGTGCTTTTTGTTAACAATGAATAGACACCTAACACAAACTGATCGACAACAAAGACTAAACTGGACAATGACAACAGCTTACTCTAAAGTCGGTGACTGGTCACCCTGTCACACTTACACAAGACAGGAATGACATAAAATCATTATAACGAATTAGTAGCCAGTTTAGCACTTGGCTACATCTCCCCCAAGCTTTTAACAATCAGCGTCCGCGCTGATTAAACAACGGATAAGAAATAAGGTCGACGTCACTACAGTGGAAAGACCTAAGGTCGACGTTGAGTTAAAGCGGGACAAACGAAAGTCTATGAAGTGCGATATGCAAGACAACTTAGATCAATCAAAACCACTTGAGTTAAAGAAGAGAGGGAGGTAAAGGCTGTGTTTAAGACGTATTTTAGGTGAAAAACGTAACAGTTACAAAATGGACAGATTCACTAATGAATGACGTACAATACACCTGACACAATGACATCCAACATTACAAATGATCTGTACCAAGCCTATTTAAATGTAACAAGGTAAATCATAACTTAGTTTACGCTTAAGAGAGCAATTAAGAAAGTGATGATACAGGGCCTTATTTGAAGGTCAGCAAGTATTCACTAAATTACTTTCAACCCTAGGTGGCAATTACCATCAGATTTGTAGTATCTGCTTGTGCCAAAAAAAATCTTTCAATAAGCGCAAACATCCGCCAACACATTCCACTCAAAGCATCATGACAAATAATCGCAACAATCAATATCAATCATACCAATGCAAGAAACATGGCATAGCATACATGAAAATGAACATTATCAAACATCAACAAATTAAACGGCAACAAAACACCCGGCAGTAAACACACCTGCGAGTCTCTTCGTGGACGCAACACTTGCGTCACTTCACTGCCGCGAACACCGAGGAAAGTCTTATGTAATACCACATGGTTAACGTCACCAGCCCAAGTCTGTATCCGTCAATTCCGATATGAAGTGTCACACTAGCTAAGAATGGGATTGCACGCGCTACAGCCACTCGAGTACAGTATATACACTGGCTGAGTCCTGTAGGCTCTCTACACCGTCATACACAGTCCGTTGAATAAGGGCTATAGTCACACTCACCAAATGGGCACCACACAGTTCCATCAAGGTCACACAACCGCAAAATAACACTTCGTCGATATTACAAGATAATCACTAAGAAATAACGTTGGTAACACTTCGGAATCAGGAAACAGCACACGGGTAAACAAACAGGAATCGCCGATGCAAAACAGGTTGAAGACAGGCATGGTCCGCAGGAACAGGTAGAAGCAGACTATGTTGACCATGGTTGAATATCTTCCAGGCAGACGTCAGGATTCCGGTGTCGGTCGCACCAGCAAGATTTACCGTACTCCATGATGGAAAACGAGTCACAAGAAAAGTCCATTCTGTGCAAAACACGATCCTGCTCGCAGCGCCATTTGTGATGGGGTGGAAGGAAGAGGATAATACTTCGATTGTAGCCTCTTGATGTAGTAGTTGGGTGAATGTAGTCACCTAGTAGAAGTAAACCCCGACGTTCAGGAGTACACCATGTGGGTGCCTCTTTAGTGTCTTGCACTGAACGAACATCACTTGCTCTCGTAATGGACTTTTACTCACATGTAGAGAATGATAGACAAGAGTTCACTGGCACAGACCGACGAGTCACTTGATGCAACATGAAACTCTGGGAAACCATGTCTGTCGATTCACATTTCTCTTTATTTTCTATTCTTCTCTTCTCCTCAGCAACCCAGCTCCCAGCCCGAAGGCCGGGAGGCCACACCAATAGTACGATGCAATCTACATCAGTATGTCTCCATGATAACAAAGTACAAAACAAGTACGTCCTCTCTCTCCGAGATAGTTCTCCGTTCTCTCAAAATCTCAAATGTTATCATGTAAATGGGGATGGGTGGCGTCAAAAGCCACCAATCAAGAGTTAGCTAACAAAACTGACATCACTTCTCATTGGTCAGTAAAGACAAGGAAAGGGGGGGGGGTAAGAGACTAAAACCTCCAAGCCACCTGGCATATTCTATGATCTAGCCTGTCAAAAGAAATGACACCCACTTGACAAAACGCCGAGTCCAACTCGGGTAGACAGTCTGTCGGCACATTGCATAACGACCGTCTACGGTGAGCGTCTGACACGTGCACCGCCCACTTCAAAAAGAGATAAGGAACTTCCTTCACCCAGCAGGAGATTTAATTGTCTGCAGCTGGCTGGACACGGCTGGCGCACACCAGTGCTTTTTGTTAACAATGAATAGACACCTAACACAAACTGATCGACAACAAAGACTAAACTGGACAATGACAACAGCTTACTCTAAAGTTGGTGACTGGTCACCCTGTCACACTTACACAAGACAGGAATGACATAAAATCATTATAACGAATTAGTAGCCAGTTTAGCACTTGGCTACATATAAAATAGATTCTTACATCTGTATGTATCCTTGCATAGTACAATTTGTACTATTTATACAAAATGGTACATAAAGCTTGGTTTTAGTTCTCTTTCTCTTCTCAAATCCTTTGCCACTATTCTTAAAGTAAATTACACAGTGTGAATGAACTAATGCAGCACAGGAAAGTAAAACAAAATTGCAAGATAAAATGAAATCATTACTAATTTACTGGAATTATTTTAAAGGCACATACAGTTATTCTTCCCTTGGCTCACCATCCTAGATCTTGCCAGGCTTTTACATGGAATAAGAATGAATCTGTTCACTCGGATACTTCTACATTCAACACCCTGGCTTCTTCCTGCTCAGAGTTAGATTTTGTTGTGGAAACCACTCTCAGATTAACAAAAATGTTACTTCTTTACTTCTGCGAGTGACTTTTGAGAAATTCGTTCATAAACAAAATTCAACTATGCACATGAAGCAGTCACTGACTGTCAGGGTGTCAATATTTTATGTGTCTGGGTGAAGTTATGTTCCTATCCCATGTACAACTGGCCAGATCTGAAATGGCCAAAATCAATGGGATCAACACACATCCCCAGAATCTTCATCACTGGAAAATGTGGTGGGTTGAATGTATTTTAATAAAAAGGCTGACAGGCGAGTGCTTTGGATCCTGAAAGTTCTGTTTTGGACTGAAATCGAGACACATTTCCCAATGAAACTCAAACTGTATAGTGTTGATGCTGAAGAGCGAAAGTGTGTGGGTTGAGGACACACTTGTTTTTGACTAAAATCGAGAAACATTTCTGCCGAGCACAAAGTTCATACACGCACAGATTTTTTTAATAGTTTAGATTACAATATCACACACACCATCCCCGATCCCAATGGTCATGTGAAGAGCAAGTGCTTCCTCACCACCTTCTCCCCCCAACACACACCCTCCCCTCGCTAACCAAAACCCAACCCCGTGAATACTGAAGGTGCTCAGTTATATGTTTTCTTTATTTTTCAGGAAGGACCGCTACATTAAGGGAAGGCTGTTTGCACCTTGGTTCCTGGGTTCGCTTGGGACGATGATCAAATTCAGAGTACCATCACAATTATGTGCTTTTCCATCTGGTTCGGCTGAAAATGCTTGCAGAGGTTTCTACACTACCCGTCATAAAAAGTAGGCAGTTGCGTTTGAGGGCAGATCTTAGTATATGACTGAAAAGGCCATTAATTTCCCTACTTTATTCAGAAACAAAATTGGGTTTTCATGACGTAGTGTCTATGCAGTGAAACCTGCAAAACAGACACCCCCCCCCTCCCACAAATCAAATTCACAAAATCAAGCTTCCCGTGTTAAAATCAACAACACAAATCAGAACAACTAAACCAAAACATGTTTTGCATGTCATTAGACAGAACAATCAAATCTTTATCCAAAACAGTCCGTTTTGTTCACATATATCTTGTCTAACATGAACGCTATGGCATGCTGAGCGTGTAGTTGTCAATCCTCTCAGTTTTTGAAGTCGTTTTAGCGGGTAATGAGACCAAAAATGGTACATTTCAGAACTCCTCAACGCATTGTCTTAAAACTGTCAGTGATTTGTGCTAACACACGTCGTTAAGTACAAAAATGAGACCAAAAAATGGTACATTTCAGTAACTCCTCAACGCATTGTCTTAGAACTTGTCAGTGATTTGGGCTAACACATGTCGTTAAGTACACACGGAATCTCAAGTCATGTGAGATATTAGTTCTGCCGTTGCGCGACATGCCAGAACGAATTTTAAAAATAAAAATGTACCCTGTCCAATGAACTGAATTTGTAAAAAAAATTAGCATGCATGAAGAAAAATGAAAGCTTCAATTTACCTTTAATTTCATACATTTTCAACTATGACTGTTCACAGCGCACTTGTACGCACACACACATTCTTGGAAAATGCTCTTTCAAGAGCCATGATCAGTTAAGCGTGTCAGCCGTGAGCTTTTCTAGGCGTAGGCCTACATTTGCGCTCAGCGCTCTGAATGAGGCAAAATATTAATGTTCGCGTTGAAATCCTCATACCGCCAATGTCTGATAAAATATGTACATGAAATTTGTTATTGTTCTTGAAGATAACAACAAATTAATTGTTTTTCAATGAGTCAGCGAAGACCTACCATTAATTTAAGAACTCTTTCTGGCATGTCAATTAACAGCAGACTAATGTCTCAAATGACTTTAAAATCCGTATGAACTTTCCCACATGTGTTACTACTGTTAGCACAAATCACCGCAACGTTGAAGGCAATGCGTTGAGGAGTTACGAAAACGTACCGGTTTTTGTCTCATTACCCACTAAAACTGCCTTTTACAGCTTCTCAGAGGAATGACACCTACACAAATCAACATGCCTTAATGTCAGTGTTAGACCAGATATGTGAACAAAACTGACTGATTTGGATGCAGATTTGATTGTTTTTTCTATTGACGTGCAGAAGATGTTCTGACTTTTGTGCTCTACAGTAAAACCTGAGTCTAGCGGACCCTTGTTGTAACGGCCACCTGCTACATACGGACAGTTTATCATGGCACGAACACGATTTCAACAATAACTAACCTTTAACGGGCGGACACCTGCCACTTACGGACGCGGACACGATTTTTCGGACCGTAGGAAGTGTAAACACTGTCACAAACGGACACAACGTACATAAAAACGCAACTTCGAAAACTCGACTGTTATGCAGTCAGTGCTCGCAGCCAACCGGTAGCCGTAGCACAAATGGTTGTTGATTGGTTGTCCTGTCCCTTTTCTGACCAATCAGTGGCTTGTTTAGATGAAGACCCACTTTCGCTCACTCACTTTCGCTTCGCTCACTTTCGCTCACTTTCGCTTTTCCGCATTGTGGATACAGTCACAACCAAAAGCAACAGTAGACTACTGTGTTTGAAAATGGAATCTCCAGCAGGAAAACTTGAAGAAAAGCGTTGACTTTAGAGCAGCGTGTCGCTGCCTTGAAAAAACTAGATAGCGGCCAATCATGCCGAGATGTGGCGAAGGAGATGGGATGTGGTAAAACACAGATCGCGAGGATCAAATCGGAAAAAGAAGACGTGATGAAGGAGTGGGAGTCAGGTGCTCGAATCGACCATAAAACTGTGAAACGTCGGAAAACGTTCAATATGAAGACCTGAACAACATGGTATGGGAGTGGCCGTATGGCAACCATTTATCATTTACCACTCCCCCCTTCCCCCCTCCTACTAATCTCTCTCTCGATCTCTCTCTCTCTCTCTTTGTAAGCAATCGTTCGAAGGAATCAATAGTTAACACAGCTAAATTTCTGTTCCATGCATTTATGCTGAGACTAGAAAAACTGAATGAAACAAGAGCTGACCCAATTTGGTCGAGACACACTGCGGAATTCCCCGTTGAATGACTGATGAAGAGTCAGCTATTTTTAGCTTTGTGACGTCCGACTTGCGTAAGTTTGAATGCACAGTGTGTGTAGGGAACGGGGTAGGTGGGGGGGGGGGGGGGGGGTGTGGGATGTTGTTGTTGTTTGCTACATGTATCATTTGTTTACTCACATTTTCAGTGAGTCTCATGTTCAATCCAATAAATACATACTACAGGACTGACAAAAAGTGTCTTGTTCATTTTACTGCTCTTTGTAAAATATTGCCCCGGCCCCTCCACCTGTGAAGAAGGGACACCTGTCTAATAGGGACACTATTACCATTCCCCAAGGGTGTCCGTTAGAGACAGGTTTTACTGTATTTCAAAAAATAAATTCCAAATTTGGCGGTCGATTCACTAAAACGAAGTTTGACCATGAACGGTATCAATACTTACTTAATTTAAACCCTCCAGACTTTTAGCTTTTATATTATCTGAATGTCTGAGTATACACCATCGGTGACCTGAAGAAAGCAGTTATATACTCATAGACAGACGCGTGTGAAGCATGTTAAATGTGGAGTACGCTCATTTAAAAAAAAATACACCAAGTTTGTTTGAGAATACTCCAAGTCCAAAACAGGGATTCCCAGGTCTGAATGTTGATTAAGGTATACTTTTGTGATTCGAATTGCCCCGAATGTTACAATCTTGAGCGCTTAGATCGGGCAAGTTTGGCTACCGCTCAATTTTAAAACCCGTACCGTTGAGTCGATCCCCAAAATTGGGAACTTAATTTAAATGGACTTGTGATCGAGAGGTCGCTGGTTCGAATCCGGGCCGGGACGGACACGGGTCAACTTTATGTGCAGACCCAGAGACGGTATCCATCTCCCACCCCCGTGTCACCACAATGGCACGTTAAAGATCTTGGTCATTCTGCCATAAGTGCAGGTGGCTGAATACACCTAAACACGCAGACACCTGGGTAGCGCGACTCCGTTGCTGCTAGCTTTTCACTGGGAGAAAGCGACCCGAATTTCCCAGCGATGGGACAATAAAGTAATGAAAAAAATGAAAAAAAAAAAATAAAATTGCACAAAAGTCAGCCTATTTGATCTTCAAAATTGTCACTTTGTAAAAGGGTCATGCATAGGCTGAAGTGTATGTCCACAAATGTAGGTTATTAACTTGTTGTGGGTTGCATTGTTTTTGGGTCAACCTGTATTTGGTTTTTTTAATAAACGGCCTCATCATAAAGATTTGCCCTCAAACGGATCTGCCTACTTTTTATGACGAGTATCATAGTTGGCTCAGTGGCTAAAGAAACATTCTACAGGATGAATAAACAAACAAACAAATCTCATGATTCTCTGTGTTTTAATGTGTGTGTGTGTGTGTGTGTGTGTTTTGGGGAGTTTGTTTTGGTTTTTAGTGAGAGGATGGCTGGTGGTTTGGATGGGGGGAAAAGCTGAGTGACACTGTGATTGTGGATAATTAAATTGTTGTTGCTGCTGTCAGTTTCAAGGCACCGTTCTTCTTGCAAACGCCAAGTTTGGCTTACTATTTTATATCTGCATGGGCTCTTACATGAGGTTAGGCCATCTATACACTTTGATACATACCAAACATTTACATTCTGACTGGGTCATGTGCAAAGTTGGAATGTTTGAATGAATACATTTTGCGGATTGATGTCAGTAGAAGTTAAACAAATTAATTAATCACACATTCCAACACTTCAAAGTAAACACACGTGTTTTTGACAGCTGGTATTATGTTAAAGTGGAGGGATGGTTTTATTCCACGTGAAGCCTGCATGCCACATTTGAGACGTTGAGCGAAATCGTTTACACAAAATATGCAATCATTGTTTATCATCATTTAAATTAAAACGTTCATACACAATGACACAACAAATGTTGTCGGAAACTCAAAAGAACACATGAAAGAATAAAAGATGATCAATGCAGCAAAACACGCCACTTGTACAGAGTGGGTTACAATTTCATGTTTGTTTAATTTAGCCTTCACTTTTCCCTTATCATATCTTATATTTTAACATCGTTCTGTTCTTGTCAGCTTGAAATGTTTGCAGTTTTTACTCACGAAACAGGTTAGTCTTCTGAAGTCAGTGCAAAATCAAAGCTAAAATTTCACACATGAAATGCATTTTGATGATCAGCTCTACCATACCGAAGCAATGCATTTAAACTGGCGCAGATTAATTTTCAAATGATGTTCAAGCAACAGCTAGCTTCCTTATAGACAGCTAAGTTACAAAATATAGTCATCTCAGTATCCAACTTCATTACCTCTGTTTCTTTGCTTGCTTAGAAGAACTTCTCAGAGTGTTTGCGGCATTCATCAAACAAGATCATACACATTAAAATATTGTCACTTCCTACTCATTGAATAATGTATTCATTGTATCTAATTATTCATGTTAAAGACCAGCACAAAATTGCAATCATTTAAATATGTCACTGACATAAATAAGTGCATGATTCAAATCACTGATGATATCTTGTAATTCGGTAGTGTTTCCAGTTAATCTTTTCTCTTTACATCTCACAATTCTTTTACTAGTTTATTTTGTAAGTAGAACACCAGGCCAAAACATTGTTGGCTCCTTTTGTATGACATCACACATTTTCAAGGATTTGCTTGCTAACTTGCTTGTTTCTTAATTTGTTTAATGATCGCTCCAAATTACATTCCTTCCTTTATCTGGCACTCTTGTTCTCAACTTTGTCCCTCCCTCTTAGCGGTTTAGAGAGAGAGGGAGAGAGTGAGTGTGTGTGTGTGTGTGTGTGTTAGTGTGTGCGTATGCCTGTGTGTGTGTGAGAGAGAGAGAGATAGAGACTGAGAGAAAGAAAGAGAGAGAGTTGATCTATTGTCTTGATTCCCTCATTCAATTTTCTTTTGTTGTATAGTGTAGAACTTAGACAGCTTCGTGACATACCTGTGGTGCGGTTTTATGGTCGTTTAACTCTCCATCGGTGAACCATGCAATTATTTCTCTTCAACGATTACTCGGTCTCTACTGACAACTCTAAACTCCACAAAACACGACTTTTTTCAGTTCAGAAATGTCAGTTTCGCTCCCATAAATTGAAACACAAACTTAAATACATCCATACATCATTGTCTGTTACAAAGTTCCAGCTTTGCTTTAAAATGCACAATCAGTATGAGGGACACGGACTTTTTCCCAGTACATACCGACTGAGCCATCACTCAAATCTTCGACGACACTGACTCAGCCTATATGCTGCGTACATCTCCCCGGTCGGGCAGTTTTAGCTCTCGTAATGTGCGGAAGAACTGAGAGAAACATTTGCGTTCTGCCTATGTTTGTCTTGTTTGCTCGCCAAAATAATATTGCATCGATCAACCACTCAAGTTCGCACTGTTACCATGCTCCCAATCCCATGCTGGTTTGTTTACCACTTTCGAAGGTGAAGAGTTCACCGCGCCTGCGCAGTGACGGGGATTCCCCGTGACGTCACTTGAAAGTTATGACCTACTCTTTTTGTTGGCAACTAAGTAGTCTCGACCAAGTTCGCTCTCATGCATTGCAGACTGACTAAATCTGTAGTACGAACTGCGTAGTTTGAACCTACGTTTATAGTTGCTAACTATAATAGTCTCCATTCATGCATTCCACTACCGCTCTTTATGTTTAGTGCGTCTCGAGACCCCCACAGTGAATTTCTAGTACGTGATTTTGGCTTCTAGTGCGTATAGGACGAGCCCTTTGGGGAGCCCTGTAACAACTAACATTCACCTTGAGTGGAAAAATGTTTAGAATAAAGTAATTTACAACATACAGATACACGGCTGTCTCAGTGTCAGCGAGGAATAACGGCACCAGGTTTGGCTCCCCCAAGTCCAATCTCTGAAGTATAAAAATGTTCCTGAATCAGTGAATGGCATAGTTTATGCCAGGTGATTAGATGTTGAATGTGTGGCCTTGCCAAATGTGACAACAGTCAGCATCATTTTATTAACATGGTTAAGTTTTTAACACATTCTCAATCTCATGAAATTCTAAATACAGATCAAGGTAACATGAGGGCATTGGTTTACAAGAAAACATGCAATGCATCATCGGGTTATCCAAAACTTTCCCTCCAAATAAATTCTAAACCCTTTGGCAACAATATATATGCAACACGGCTGTAAGTATCAAACCAAATAAAATTAACCAAGAGTGAGCCTTCTTCACCATCAGTAGTTTCACTTTCAGGTCATGCAATGATGCATTGCAATTGCAACATTTTAGTAATCCGTAACAAACACTAACAGTAACACTCAGTAAGTGAGAAACAGTCAATTACTCAATAATAACAGATTCAAGTCAACCTCTACATCAATGTCAGATTTCTTCTTCCAGATTTGAGTCTGCCAAACCAATGAACCGGTCTACTCTGTCATTATCAGTATGTAAAATCATTGTTGTGTACTTTCTCAACCATGATTGATAAATGATATTGATAATGTCCCGCCATGTTTCCCAGCTTTTCAACACTGTGCAAAATTCCCAACACAGTGCTTGCACATAATAGGAACCTTCTGTGATGTTGTTTAACTAATTTAATTATGAGCTGCAAGTGTAAATGCACTGTGCAATCTAATTCTGATTCGAATCATGCAATTTAAAATAAAACTAGTTTTTGCTGCTATGCTATCGTCCCTCAAGTGTCCAGAAAATCCGTAAGAGTTTATACATTTTGAACAAAGATGTATTGCTGGAATGGTAAATATTCTATTTCAAAAAGTGTCCCCATGAACAGGGTGCATGCGTATACTTGCCAAGCTGCAAGCAACTGACCGTATCCAGGTGACTTCAAATTTCAAAACGATAACGGATTAACGGCTCAATGGGACGAGTTAAGAGTTTTACGTGTGTCAGGATATTGTTTGTGCGGTGAGTAAGGATATTGCAATAACGAGCAAACTCATGAGAAACATACCTATTTTGACAATATTCTTTTTAACAAGACTCTTCGTGTTCCGATGTCAAACTTTCCGCCATAGCAGTTTCACTCAGCCTATCAGATTTGGATATAGTCGGCAATATATACGTCTCCCACACAGAAGAGTTATAAGGCATTGCCGAGTATCTTCAATCCTCCATGGACCTGTACACCCAGCCCTTCGACCGTCCCCTTCGTTCTGCTGCTGACCCGCTCCGCCTCCACATCCCTCGCTCGAAACTCGCATCTGCTGGTCAGCGTGCATTTCCCTCCGCGGGCCCCTCCGTCTGGAACTCCCTGCCGCTTGAGCTTCGCCAGAGCCCCTCTCTTGACGCGTTCAAAAGTAGGATGAAGACTTCCTGTAGCTGGCTGGGACTTTCATGTTCGACGTGATGTGTTGTGCCCCAAAAGACATCCTTGTGCTGTGCTCTGTGAGAGGTGTTTTCTTCGTGTTTAATACTATTTTGTTTGGACCTAGCTATTGATGTGTACATTGTTGTTAAACAGTTGTTTGTTGTATGTTTACCAGGGTTTGCTAGTGTGTGATAGGGTTCGTGTCCGTCTGTAGATGTTAGTTTCTTTGTTAGTCCTGTGTTGACAACTCTTCGACAAGCGCTTAGAACTGTACCCACGGAATACGCGCTATAATAGCTTCATATTGATTGATTGATTGATTGATTCCCTTGGTATTCAAAATGGTACAGCGCGTTTGGGAAGTTTTCTGAACAACCACGATACTGGTTAGAACGGAACGCCCACTTTGACTCATGGCCTGTATCTTGAAGAAGGAAGTAAATTACAGTCCTGTCAAGTTTTAGATAAGAGACAGACAGTGGCCCGCAAACTTGTTTTTGTCACTAGAAGAGGTCATGACGTCTTTCATACACCCCTCTCGTTCAACTCTGTCAGTCGTGCCCCCCGGCCTCGGCGGGTTGGCTGGCCGGCGTGAGAACGAAGCTGTAGCCTTTGTGTGTAAACGGAATAGTCGGTAATAAAAAGAAACCCAGTGCGGATACGTGACAGTATTAATTGAAGAGAGCGCTTTCAGTTTACATAAAATTAAATGTCTGTGCAAGTACACAGACCAGGACACACAACGACCTCTGTCGGTGACACCGTGGCTGTAGATAACATCCCGGTTTTTGTTTTATCTTACTGTAACCGCTTTTCTACTTGTGCTGAAATGTTTGCTCTTATACTTTTAGGAACACAAACGTACGACTATCGCAAGGCTGAGTTATGTGCGTCGTAAAACACCCTCTGATGCCGGATATAATTACAAGACTAAGCTATACACCTTCCTGGGTTAGAGTGTAATGTGCATACGCATTAAATTACTAGTTTTATCATTTTAAACTTCCTGGTGTACAAATCATGTTTTAGCTGACATTTTGCCCTACATTACTACACTAGCCTGTTTGCCTTGTGTCTGAAGTATTTAGTGTTATGTCAATCCCCCCCCCCTTTTTGTGTAGTTGTTGGTGTCTATGCAGCTTATCAATTCATGTAAATCGTTCTTTCTAATTTGGTGACCAGAAAGTACTGACATTTCTCTGATAAAAGGAGGCCCTTAACGTCCTCACAGGAAATTTTCCTTTTTGGGACATGAGTTGATGATACACTAAAAGAAGAAAAGGAGGGAAAGAAAAGGGCAAGGCCAGGCAATCCCGACCGTGATAGGACCCCGGCCCCGCTCTCCATGAATAAGGGAGGGGGGTGGGGCAATTAGAAATATATGTTAAGATCCTTGTAAGAGAAATATTCATAATTTTTCCTTTATATGCGTTGACTTCCTAGGGGAAGGACCATTAAAAACATGGATTTTTAATTCAATTTTGGTTTTGTTAAGAAAAAGATAAAACTCAGGACCACCTGTTAAAAGGTTTAAAAGTGACAACATTGTGAGAATAATATAAAGAACATGCGCAAAACGTAATACTGATCTTCTATAGGGTAGTAACATTTGGACACATCATTTCATTGACGCACGGATGAGTTGCTATGCGGTATTTGTTAATTATAAATAGGATAAAAAGACCTATCTGCGTTGTCCGTCGATGTCGTGAAGTGGATTGTAGTGTGAAATAAAGGATCTTTTCTGAAAACGTGTTCTGCCCTATCTGTTTACACTGACTTCAAACTTTACACCAACACACTCCAAACACAGAATTTTTGGGGGATACAGACTTATTATTTCCTCACCAAAATATAACACAATTCTTCACTTCAAATACATCAATACGAATCAACTTCTTGAACACACAGTTCACACAACATATAGCATTCACTCAATGCATGTAAATACATATTATAAAGATACTTTCTCAAGGATAGATTAACGCACAAGATAAAGTGCTGACAGACACTCACGAGTTCGTATCACGGCTCACTGCATGTCGCCATTTACACATCACTTGTGTCGCTGAATCCCGTAGATGATGAATTCCCAGAAACTCTCCTTAAAGGTGCCCACACACCTCTCACGTTTCTCCCCGAGAAACACTTCCGCCATTAGCGAAATAAACCGTCGTCTCTACGACCGGTAACGATGGAGACTCCTCCGTCTAGCCATCTCTGCGCCGATGTGGTCTCTTCCCCCACCATCGCCCCGCATTCTCCCGTGTAAGGTCCCGCTATTCCTGTCCCCAACGCATCGCACTTCAATATTTAATTAGGGAGGTTAAAAACACGACGTGGTTTCACAACTTTTCTCTATATATATACGACTAGTGTCTGTCTGTCTGTCTGTCTGTCTGTCTGTCTGTCTGTCTGCCTGTCTGTCTTTCTGTCTGTTCGCGATGCACGGCCAAAGTTCTCGGTGGATCTTTTTCAAATTTGGACACCGTATTCAGCTACACCCCGGACACAACCTCATCGATGAAATATTTCAACACGTGCTCTCAGCGCGCAGCGCTGAACCGATTTTGGTTCCACCTGAGCTACCCGGGCCCCCATACCGACACACCAAAGCCGCTAGACCACATCACAACGCCAAAGTTCTCGGTGGATCTTTTTCAAATTTGGACACCGTATTCAGCTACACCCCGGACACAATATCATCGATGAGATATTTCAACACGTGCTCTCAGCGCGCAGCGCTGAACCGATTTTGGTTTTTCTGTTCATTTCACCATTCCCAGTAACTCTTCCTTATCTTCTCCAGTGTTTTGCGTTTATCTCCCTTCCTTCGTGTGGCTTCAATCCATATTCCCGTTTCTACGTTACTATTTTTAGAATGTCACTGCGCTGTCCAGAACGCTTCCCTTGTTCTTACTGTCAAAGTGAAAAGGTCGAATCAATTTATAGCCACGCGAAAAATACACTGTCATCTATCTCTATATATTTATAGATATACATATACATATATATACGGCTTCTCTGTGTGTGTGTGTGTGTGTTTGTGTGTGTGTGTGGGCAACACCTGTGGATTATAGAGTTCTGTTTGTGATGGGGTCTAGCGGCTTTTGTCTGTCTGTGTGTTCTGGCATTTGAGAAGCCACAACAGATAATATAGGGCTAAGAAATAAGCTCTAAAATTCTCAATCCCGTTTGACAGGACTTCGCCTTCAAAGGTGATTGTGGTGAACCACCACGCTGTCTGTCTCTGTCTCGCAAATAAACAAATAGCCCTGGTGCTGTACTGTACGCAAATTTCTGGCCTGCTGTGCCCGGTCTTTATGAGCATTGTTTTGTCCTTTATTGTCATGGTTCTCTACTTCTGGCATGAACGATGAGCTGGGATAGTAACGGTCTCTTTGACCTCAGCTTCCTTTCGGAGCTGCCACGAAACACATCCAAACTTAGCGAAGAATTGTGGAGCTATCACATTCCATCTCTACTGGAGAACTCTGACATGTCCATTGATTTTGGGTTGGTGGCAGAGAGCCCCGCAAAAAAATTACGAACAGATATGCCAACAAACAAAAATTCGAGGGCTAAGGCCCAGACCTACTTTTTTGGAACCTCGCATAATACGGCCTTGGAAATTATACAATATCGTTAATCAAGTATTTTCTCTCTGATCAAGTACATGCTATGTACGCCAACGGCTCTCCGACGGGCGCAATGGTGGTAAGACGCCGGCCTCCAAAGCTGAAGTTCGTGGGTTTGAATCCCAGCCCTGCCTGGTGGGTTAAAGGTGGAGGTGTTTCTGATCTCCCAGGTCAACTTATGTGCAGACCTGTTTAGTGCCTTATCCCCCTTCGTGTTTACACACAGGCACAAGACCAAGTACGCACGGAAAAGATCCTGTAATCCATGTCAGAGTTCGGTGGGTTATAGAAAAAACGAAAATACTTAGCATGCGGTTGGCCTAGTGGTAAGGCGTCCGCCCCGTGATCGGGAGGTCGTGGGTTCGAACCCCGGCCGGGTCATACCTAAGACTTTAAAATTGGCAATCTAGTGGCTGCTCCGCCTGGCGTCTGGCATTATGGGGTTAGTGCTAGGACTGGTTGGTCCGGTGTCAGAATAATGTGACTGGGTGAGACATGAAGCCTGTGCTGCGACTTCTGTCTTGTGTGTGGCGCACGTTAAATGTCAAAGCAGCACCGCCCTGATATGGCTCTTCGTGGTCGGCTGGGCGTTAAGCAAACAAACAAACAAACAAAAAAGCGGCGTATGGCTGCCTAAATGGCGGGGTAAAAAACGGTCATACACGTAAAATTCCACTCGTGCAAAAACACGAGTGTACGTGGGAGTTTCAGCCCACGAACGCAGAAGAAGAAGAAGAAGAAGAAAAAGAAGAAGAAGAAGAAGAAGAAGAAGAAGAAGAAGAAGAAGAAGAAGAAGAAGAAGAAGAAGAAGAAGAAGAAGAAGAAGAAGAAGAAGAAGAAGAAGAAGAAGAAGAAGAAGAAGAAGAAGAAGAAGAAGAAGAAGAAAAAGAAGAAGAAGAAGAAGAAGAAGAAGAAGAAGAAGAAGAAGAAGAAGAAGAAGAAGAAGAAGAATCACTTCTTGAACAGACATGGCAGGCAACTTTTCTTTAACGCTCACATTCAATCAATCATTGATTATGCGTCAACATTATGGGATTAAGCGAGTGCAAAATTGCTTAATCCTTTATTTACATAAAAGAGAAATCAGGTTTATTTTATTACAAGTCTCGGTTTCCAACGAAGACTATCAACGTTTTATCATCCTTCCTCTTAAATCAAGACTCATTTAGATTTGTGTTCCTTACCTCGACGTTTTACGTGTTTTTGCTTGCTTGAAACTGTCTTCATTATGCACTTAACAATAATATTTCATTTTCATTTGTATGTATATTTTTGTTTGTTTGTTTGTTTGTATGTTGTGTTGTTTACATGGTGTTTTGTGTGTGTACGTATTTGATTGATATTCTAACATCTTTAAACACACTACCATTAGATTAGTCCCTTTCATGGGCGAGGGCTGGATGTAAAAAAGCACGTGTTTGCAATTTAGTGTGGATAGCATAGTACACTAGGGTTGAGAAACGTTTGCAGACGTTTTCTGGCTAATTTCATCTGGATAAGTTCAAAGGACATAAGCCGTTCTGTAATTCAGTCATTTGCTTGACAATGCAACGTTACTCTGCGTATATTGAAATAAATGTTATTGGCAAACTGTTTCCATGGACAATTCTTCTGTGTAACGAATCCGAAGTTCTATTCGTATTCATATTCTATCCAGTGCTGGTAGGTATGCATTGGTATAGTTATGCAAACGCAAGCCGTTAGCTTCATGAATTGAAAATGAGCACTCTCTCATGCCATACTTCAGGGGCCAGTGTATAATATCTCCAAATGCCAATGATAACAGCCGTTTGGAGAAAACAGATGGCAACGTGAGCCCTTAGCCGAATTTTGATATTCTTTTCGTGATATTTCTGTTAGCATTTGCCAACCGTCATCGTATTAGAAATAACGGTTTTATTATCTGCAAATTTAAAATAAAAATCTAAACGATTCCGCGACTTACAGTAGATGGAAATTGCTCCCATCTGATTATGCCTGTGAGTAAAATCATTGCCGTGATCAGATTAACAAATCACTCACCTGACGTTATGAATATTAACAGCTTAAATGTTTACAGACAACACCGCACTAAGGAGCAACAGGTAGAACGAACAAGAAAACAAAGACAATGACAGTCTCCATTACCTCAGCGCAAACGCTTAATAAGTGAATAAGTTAGCGCTCAAGCACGTATCTTAAGGAATGTCTTGGTGTGTCGGGTAAACTAACTACAACCCAAGCTAATGGGGAAATTTGAGCTATTTTTAAACAATGATTATGTCTTAAAATCAATATTTACATATAATGCTAGTTTAGTCCTGCTACCATTCACACAAGGGTAAAACTATAACTTATTAATAGTGTATAACTTTTGTTAAACTACAAAGACACCACTTCAGGGACAAAGAAAACAAGTCGCGTAAGGCGAAAATACAATATTTAGTCAAGTAGCTGTCGAACTCACAGAATGAAACTGAACGCAATGCCATTTTTCAGCAAGACCGTATACTCGTAGCATCGTCAGTCCACCGCTCATGGCAAAGGCAGTGAAATTGACAAGAAGAGCGGGGTAGTAGTTGCGCTAAGAAGGATAGCACGCTTTTCTGTACCTCTCTTTGTTTTAACTTTCTGAGCGTGTTTTTAATCCAAACATATCATATCTATATGTTTTTGGAATCAGGAACCGACAAGGAATAAGATGAAAGTGTTTTTAAATTGATATGGACAATTTAATTTTGATAATAATTTTTATATATTTAATTTTCAGAGCTTGTTTTTAATCCGAATATAACATATGTATATGTTTTTGGAATCAGCAAATGATGGAAAATAAGATAAACGTAAATTTGGATCGTTTTATAAAAAAAAAATTTTTGTACAATTTTCAGATTTGTAATGACCAAAGTCATTAATTAATTTTTAAGCCACCAAGCTGAAATGCAATACCGAAGTCCAAGCTTTGTCGAAGATTACTTGACTAAAATTTCAACCAATTTGGTTGAAAAATGAGGGCGTGACAGTGCCGCCTCAACTTTCACGAAAAGCCGGATATGACGTCATCAAAGACATTTATAAAAAAAAATGAAAAAAAAAACGTATGGGGATTCCATAACCGGAAACTCTCATGTCGAATTTCATAAAGATCGGTCCAGTAGTTTAGTCTGAATCGCTCTACACACACACACAGACACACACACACACGCACACACGCACATACACCACGACCCTCGTTTCGATTCCCCCTCGATGTTAAAATATTTAGTCAAAACTTGACTAAATATAAAACATAGCAAACATGCAAACACGCAAAAAAGACAAAACCTCAACAATCTCCAATGTCCATTGCCACATGTTGCTTTCCATACAACCGTACTCTGTGCAGCTGGTGTTTCGTCCTGGTTGTTTGCTGGCTGGCTGGCTGAGTTGGCGGAAGAAGCCAGCGTAGTTTGCGTGCACACACCTTCCTCACCACACTGAATGTGAGAGAACATTATTAACCCTACTGGTGTAACATAGTTGGTTTGCATTATTTGGTTGGACTGCTTATCCGGCGAGTGAATGATCCTGCAGGAAATATGAACATGCTGGCGATCACTTTGGGCCTTTTTACCGCTATCTGCATGCTCAAAAGTGCAACAGGTAAATTTGTTGACCGTACAATATTGCTACCTGAAAGCTTACATATGGTCGATGATTTAAAATAATGGTCATTTCCTTTTGAAAAATAATAAACACCTATTTTTTTAAATGATTCTTATTCTGTTTTTTTATTATATTTTGTTAACGTACTAGTCGACTCCCTTAGAAATGTATTTGTTGCCACAGACGATGTCATTTTCTTGCTGCTGCTTTTGGCTCACGTAAGTGTAGCCTATGCGATGCTAACTTTTGTCTGTCTGTGCGTGCGTGCGTGCGTATGTATGTATGTCTGTGGTAGAAACTTTAACATTTGAAGACGTCACAACATTTGAAGACGTCACATTATGACGTAAGAGGGTTAGACGTCACGCGAAGGAATTACTGAAAGTCTCGGTCATTGTTATTTTGAGCGGGCTGAGACTATTTTTTTCTTCGAAATCGGCCATTCAGATCTAGATCTAGTGTATCGCTTTCTTGCACAGTGTTACCTATGCTTACTGTGTGTGTGTGTGTGTGTGTGTGTGTGTGTGTACGTGTGACGGAGTGATTGAGTTTGTGTTACTGTTTGTCGATTTCTTACGTGAGCTTTGAAGGCTTCGCCTCTTGTTGTATTTAGTCAAGATTTGACGAAATGTTTTAACATTGACAAGGAATCTAGACAAGAGTGGTGGTGGTGGTGGTGGTGTGTGTGTGTGTGTGTGTGTTTGTGCGTGTGTGTGTGTGTGTGTGTGTGTATGTGTGTGTGTGCATGTGTGTGTGTGTGTGTGTGAGTGTGTGTGTGTGTGTGTGTGTTTGTGTGTGTGTTTGTGTATGTGTGTGTTTGTGTGTGTGTGTGTGTGTGTGTGTGTTTGTGTGTGTGTGTGTGTGTGTGTGTGTGTGTGTGTGTGTGTGTGTTTGTGTGAGTGTACTCACTGAGTCAGCAATACCTCGCCATTGTGATGTTTTGCCTTAAATTAACCAAATGTGTTACATGTGGCCATTTCTGCGAAAAGGGACATTGTTGACAAATTTATTGATTTTGAGTTTTTGATTTTATTTGACACACTGTTATATTTAGAACGTGATGTGAGAATTTCAGACCATCAAATTAATTTTTCACGGAGTTATGACCCTTTTTTGGAGATACCCCCAAAATGACTTAAAATGGCCAAACTTTTAAAAACAAACTTTTGCCGGGAAATAGTAAGTTCAATCATCTGCCGTTATTACTTGTATGGTTTTAGGTCAAAATAATGTTTCATTCCAGAGTTATTGCCCTTTTTGTAACGTTACCCTAATTTTTACTTTTTCGTCTTTTTCTATCATTCTCTCCTCCCATGCAGAAGAAACAAGTCGCGTAAGGCAAAATTACTACATTTAGTCAAGCTGTGGAACTCACAGAATGAAACTGAACGCACTGCATTTTTTCACAATGACCGTAGTCCGCCGCTAGTGCAAAAGGCAGTGAAAGTGACGAGCCTGTTCAGCGCGGTGCCGGTAGCAGTTGCGCTGTGCTGCATAGCACGCTTTACTGTACCTCTCTTCGTTTTAACTTTCTGAGCGTGTTTTTAATCCAAACATATCATATCTATATGTTTTTGGAATCAGGAACCGACAAGAAATAAGATGAAATTGTTTTTAAAACGATTTCGGAAAATTAATTTTAATCATGATTTTTATATTTGTAATTTTCAGAGCTTGTTTTTAATCCGAATATAACATATTTATATGTTTTTGGAATCAGAACATGATGAAGAATAAAGTCAAAGTAATTTTGGATCGTTTTATAAATAAAAAAAATGTATTTACAATTTTCAGATTTTTAATGACCAAAATCATAAATTAATTTGTAAGCCTCCATGCTGAAATGCAATACCGAAGTCCGGCCTTTGTCGAAGATTGCTTGGCCAAAATTTCAATCAATGTGAATGAAAAATGAAGGTGTGACAGTGCCGCTTCAACTTTTACAAAAAGCCGGATATGACGTCATAAAAGACATTTATCGAAGAAAAAAATTAAAAATCTGGGGATTTTATACCCAGGAACTCTCATGTCAAATTTCATAAAGATCGGTCCAGTAGTTTAGTCTGAATCGCTCTACACACACACACGCACAGACACACTACTTGACTAAATGTAAAAACAATCAGCCATATGAATTTTTTTCTCGAATAGTTCTTCTTCTTTCATACTACCTCTCCCCCCTCCATGTTCTATTCTTTCTTCACCCACACCAGGGCCGGACTACCGGGGGGTTATGGGGGTTGCGCAACCCCCCCCCCCCCCTAGCCTAAACATGTACCTTACTTATTTAATTTTTTTTTATTATTGCTTATTTTGCAAGGAGCGACCATTTTCCTATCTCAGAATATGACCTACCCATCAGCTTCAGGGGGCTTCGCCCCCTGACCCCCACCACGAGGGGGGGGGGGGGGTTATAGGGTTTCGATTTCCGGACCCCCCCCCCTAGCCAAACAATAAAAATATTGAATGAGGTATGCATTTCTGTATTATTTTACATTGAGTTTCAATTTTTGGGGTATTAATCAGTGACAAAATCTGCTGCCTGAAACTGGTAATGATGATCCTCAGAATGCACCAGATTGCACCATTTTGCATCCTTTTTTTCAAAATTTTCCGGGGGGGCATGCCCCCGGACCCCCCTAGCAAGCTATGCGCTTCGCGCCTTCGCACCCATATCTTCACAATATACTTTTGAAAAAACCCACCCATAAAATGAACTGATCCGCCCCTGCCGCCAGCACTGGCACCCCCCCCCCCTCCTCTTCGCCTAGTCCGGCCCTGCACACACATACAAACACAAACTATTTGAGGCTGTCTGCTGAAAACAATACACACACACACTTGTCGACTTGAAGTTGTGGTACTTCTAAATTTCATAACAAGGATTAATTGTTCAGTTTCCTTGGTAAATACAGCTTCCAGTTGTAGAAAGTAACATGGTGCTGTGTGTCCTTGCACACGTGGGTCTGTCAGTCTGTCCAACACTTCACTGAATTGAAAATGTCATCCGTGCACTCTGCTATCGAACGTCTCCCTTTACTTTCAACAAACTGAAATGCCAATCAGGGTCGAACTTGATGTGGCCGACGATCAAGACATTTTCAAAATGGATTTGTGCTGTTCATTCACACACAAAACTGCATGCCTAAGTATTGATACACCATGCCGAAGGCTGAAGTTGCTACCCTCCTCTGTACCCCTGCCTCATTCGCAAGGTAGACGATTTGCTTCTCTGAAACAAAGGCAACCACAGAGTTGATCAACATTTTATTTACTAACCACTATTTGCACAGCTCAAGTCTGGTTTTGGGTACCTGTCCATTTGCCATTTCTAAGCTGGTATGGTATGGTGACATTATCGAAAATGTAGTGTGTGTGTGTGTGTGTGTGTGTGTGTGTGTGTGTGTGTGTGTGTGTGTGTGTGGTGTGTGTGTGTGTGTGTGTCTGTGTGTGTATGTGTGTGTCTGTGTGTGTGCTTCTTTGTTGGAGAAAACAGCACATAAACACAAATATATAACTGTATTGCTCCCTCCCCCTTTTTTAAAGTACTGACAAATTGTAAAGTATTAATATGTCTTAACCTACTGAGCAAAGTCCCAAGGGTAAACCATGCTGATTTCCTTTTAACTGGAACCGGTTGGACATTGCTGTTGCCCCATTCTGTCGAACGCCTGCTTTGTGGCCAGGCACTTCTGTCTTTTGTTGTTGCAATGTCCGGTGAATTGCTGGACTTGTTTGCTGTTCCACGCCAGCAAACTGAGAGAAAGAGAGTAACATTGGTTAAATAAAAAAAGAGGAGTTTAAAAACATACTACACGTACACACATACCACCACCACCATCATCATCATCATCATCATCATCATCATCATCATCATCATCATCATCATCATCATCATCATCATCATCATCAAAATCATCATTGTCATTATCATCTCTCTTCCTCTATCTACCCCTCTCTCTCTCTCTCTCTCTCTCTCTCTCTCTCTCTCTCTCTCTCTCTTACTCTCTCTCACACACACACACACACACGCTCACACACACACACACATACACACACACACACACACACACACACACACACACACACATACAGAAACCCTCACACAACACACACACACACACACACACACACACACACACAAGCTGCGCGCGCGCGCACACAAAACACACACACACACACACACTGCAGTCTATATGGTAACTTACCTGAAATTGTAGCCTGTCATAGATCTAAGTGGAGACAGCAAACGGTAAGAGCAACAGGTTCTCATTAACGATGTCCGGGCATTCAAACGATCAGGAAGAGGAAGACCTTGCTTCGCAATAGGCCTATGCTCTTGGAGAACTCTTTAACCGATTAGTAGTGTGCGTTGTCATCATGAACGTTTACAACACCATCGTGATCAAAGTATCTGCTTCGACTTCGGAGTCACAAATGTCCGGGCGAAGTGCAACAAAATTATTCTGAATTAACAGCATTGACCTCGTCAACAAAATCGTTGTCTTATCCCAAAGTGACTTCTGTCAGCAGAACATTCTGTGTTCAACTGAGAAGACTGACTTGCCCTTCCACTATCAGAATTCACAGCTGCAAAGAACAGAATGCCCCAGTCAGCAACCACTGATCTAAATATCAGTAACTTTAGCAAGGGAAGCAACTAAAGATGTAAACGGGGAGTAACTGTTCTTCATCGGGCAACTGGGCGTCTGCTTTTTCGTACAGTGCTACGGTCGCATGAAAGTCAGATCTACCTGAACTATGCGTATAGATCCGTCTAGTGAAATGTAGCTGTGTGATGATTTGGCTACATCACTTTGCTGAATGTGCTTCCAGATGAAAGTTTATATTAAGCTTACTGTCAAACATTAAAAAAAAAATAGGTAAGTTGTTTTAACTTGACCAAAACTAGCGACGAAAAAATGTTTCTCGAAGCACAACAAAACACTCTGTCGGCATTTTCGGCATCATCGCAGTCAACTTGTCATCGGTTCGATGTGTTTTTCCTGAGGAGGAATGAACATAAACATTTGTAGAAGTTTGTAATGTTGATCCCAAGACTATTTTCCATTACTTTAAATTGCTGTTCATTGTACTATCGCTGATAATTCATTGAACATTTTAGAAATTCAACTTGAAGTGGACATCAGTCAGCACAGCAAAGTTTGTTTACATTTTGCTCTAACTTTGACCCCGCGTTTCTCCAATCAGAGGCTTAGATCAACAGTGTCCCTTTTCGCACAAATGGCCACATATAGTGTCGTAAAACCTTTATTTGTCAAGAGGCTTTTACTCTGACCCTGACTCCAAGCCAAGCCTTGAGTGACTGAGTTTTCCCACCAAATGTCTCCTGTTTCCACAAAATCTTGACCTTCTGACCCAATCTTGGACGAAACAAAACAAGCTGGGTAAGGGGAATTCGGAACTGCCATCATGTACCTAGACGTACTGAACAACCCGTTGTCAACGTCGCAATCCTGTTTCCTAACTTTCAGCAACTGTATACCTTTTATTTGTAATAAGCGACTTCTGCTCGGAAAAAAGATTGACATCTTCAGTCAATTGACCATGTTTAGAAAGGTAATGTGACGGCATGGGAAATGGTCAAAAATTCTTTATTAGAGGCTACAGCCTGTTCTTTCAATCTGTGTTCCACTGTTCCAAACTTTGGCTGGACTGACCTACTCTCCATGAACATGGTATCGTCCTTGATGCGCTGGAAAATGTAAATCAAGCCACAGAGCTACATATGAGAGGCGCCGAAACTAAAACCATGGCTGACAAAACAGAACAGGACACGTTTAACGCTGTAGATGGCCCCTAAATATATTCCATTGCATGGATGGTGGGGGTTTAAAATTCAGTCCATGAGCGGTTTGCTGTGTGGCACTGCGAAACTTCCACAACCTTCTAAGCTGAGCTCTTTTTACATTTGGTCAAGTTTTGACTAAATGTTTTAACATAGAGGAGAAATCGAGACGAGGGTCGTGGTGCATGTGTGTGTGTGTGTGTGTGTGTGTGTGTGTTTGTTTGTGTGTGTGTGTGTGTGTGTGTGTGTGTGTGTGTGTGTGTGTGTGTGTGTGTGTGCGTCACCTGTGTGTGTGTAGAGCGATTCAGAGTAAACTACTGGACCGATCTTTATGATATTTTACATGATAGTTCCTGGGTATGATATCCCCGGGCGTTGTTTTTTTTTCATTTTTTGGATAAATGTCTTTGATGACGTCTTATCCGGCTTTTTGTAAAAGTTGAGGCGGTATTGTCACAAAGTCATTTTTCAATAACATTGATTGAAATTTTGGCCAAGCAATCTTCGACGAAGGCCGGACTTTGGTATTGCATTTAAGCTTGGAGGCTTACACATTAATTAATGACTTTGGTCATAACAAATCTAAACATGGTAATTAGAATTATGTTTTTTATAAAACGATCCAAAATTACGTTTATCTTATACTTCATCATTTTCGGATTCCTAAAACATATAAATATGTTATATTCGGATTAAAAGCAAGCTCTGACAATTAAAAATACAACAATTATAATTAAAATAAAATTTCCGAAATCGATTTAAAAACAATATCATCTTATTCCTTGTTGCTTCCTGATTCCAAAAACATGTACATATGATATTTTTGGATTAAAAACACGCTCAGAAAGTTAAAACGAAGAGAGGTACAGAAAAGCGTGCTATGCAGCACAGCGCAACAACTACCGTGCTAAACAGGCTCGTCAATTTCGCTGCCTTTCGCACGAGCGGCGGACTACGGTCATTGTGAAAAAATGCAGTGCGTTCAGTTTGATTCTGTGAGTTCTACAGCTTGACTAAATTTAGTAATTTCGCCTTACGCGACGTGTTTTTTGTTGCCGGAAATGTTTGAAAATGTCATAAAAAATGTAATAGCATAAACACATTGCGACAAAACACAACATAACACAACACAATCTCCCCCCCCCCCCTCTCTCTCCCTTTCGCTGTGTGTGTGTGTGTGTGTGTGTGTGTGTGTGTGTGTGTGTGTGTGTGTGTGTGTGTGTGTGTGTGTGTGTGTGTGTGTGTGTGTGTGTGTTGTTAATGTACATCGCGGTGCGCTCTGACGAAAAGGGGTGATTAATAGGTGTCCTTCTTGTTATCCCACGAACGCTATATTAAGGTAGTTCACTGGACCCGTTAAATATAATTTGGTTTCTCCCAAAAGTTGGTTATTTTTTAAGTTCGATCTGTCTGCTATGCATTCAGCATAAAAAAAATACAGGGTAGTGGGTTCGTTTCGGAGCTATGAGTCTCGGAAGACAGTGCCCGTTTTGAATTTTGGACCGAAAAATCGAAAAATGGGTATGTTTTGAAAACGGCCAATTACACAAACATCTGCATAGGAATAGTCGTTTAAAAAATATCACCCAAAGCAGCAATGGGCAGGTAACGAAGTGCACTGGTAAACGAAAATGTTGCGCATACTCAAACTTTGTGACGTCACGTCTTTTGCCAGAGTTTATTTTAAATTTGTTCCTCATGTTGAGGTATTTTATTGCTGGTAGCCTGGAAATAAATTACGATTTGATGAGATGGGTTGTAAACGCAAGAGCGATCAAAACGGCATTAAAAAAACCAAAAAAAAACGACAGGTTGGTAGTGTTTTTAGGGGGGGTTCACTCCCTTGATTAACCCCACCCTTTGCACAATACTGTCCAGTGTGCCTCAGAAAAAATATGTGTCACGATAATGTAAAGGGCTGTTGTCCGATCATTTGTCTCAGATATATGAGCCAACTAAATTATGTTTTTAAAAACCACTGTTACATATGACCTCTGTTGAAAGTCAAAGGTCATCGCAACTTTGAAAGGCCACAAGTCCGATTCAAATGTAATAAAAACGCCAATCAAAAGGTGGAGGTCACTTGTTTGATACAAGTGTAATAATAAAAATTAATAATCAAGGCTTGGTTTATAATTTTGCTTAATAGTGCGTACTGTTATTTGTTACGGTTTGAAGGCTGGGACTTTTTGAGGGTGGAATTAAAGCAATGTTTCGCCTTATGGGCCCCTTATGCCTCGAAGGACTTCAATTATTGTATTATCTGCTGCCAGCGTACAGTAGAAAGAGGGCTGCATACACAAGACACTTGTTCTTAATACTACTGGCTGTTACCGGCTTTAACATGTGGTATTCTGATGCAATCACGCTGTGAGCATCACGGGTTGGGAGACACTCTCTTACCTGCTACCGGAGCTTCAATGTTAGCTTTGGTGATTATTACGATGTCACTGGCAAAGAGAACGGCTTTGTACCGATTTCATTAGATGCCCACGTGTTTTTGACCTCGTGGTTGGGAGGCGTGTCGCATTGTTTTTATTTCTGGCGGTGTCGTCATTTTCTGACGTCATTCACTTACGCTGCCTGAAAAATGTGACGTTTGTTCTATTTACGTCATTCGAATGTTCGACGTGTTCTTCTTCTTCTTCTTCTTCTTCTGCGTTCCCTGTTCGATGTGTTCGAATTCCCAGCCTGCCAGGAAAAATTGGCGACACAACTCAGTGGCTTCCCTTTGTGTATGAAGAGTAATATCCCTGTCTCCATTTGACCTGCCGAAATGATTTTTGATCCAGGGTCGCTTTGTTGGGGTAGAATTTCCGAGACTACGGCAATATGCGTGCGCAAGCCTACGACGTCAAGATGTTTTGACTGCAATGCAGCGTGACGTCATCCCCTCTCTTGCGACTTTCTCTCGCGCGCGTGGCGTGTGTGTGGGTGTGTGTGTGTGTGTGTGTGTGTGTGTGTGTGTGTGTGTGTGTGTTCACAACTACATAACTGGGTTCCTTGCATTAACACACAAGCGTCCAACTGGGTTTAAAAAAAAAAGTCGGTTCCAAAAATAGGGACCCACTTTTTTTTACTACTGTTTCTAGAAGGAAAGTGTCAAATGAAGATTCTCAGAAGTTTTCAAGGCTGGAACCTTTTTGTGCACTTTAGTCAACTTTGTGTGTATATTAGTTCACACACCAAAGCGTGTGAAAAAGTTTCTGAGTTTCCGAAACACACAGCCCAAGGACAGATAACTCTAGTTACTGACGAGTTGCATTTTCAAGATGGCGACGCCTCGTCGATCCAAGGTAAGCGGGAAACTTAATTTTATGATTGTTTCATTATTAGGGAACAGAAACTGTATGTTTTTGTCATTGTTCTTTTTAATTTATTGTGAATAAGTGTTTTTGTGTAGGCTATATTATCTTGGGATGAGGCAGTGACTGATCGAACGGTCGCGAACGGCGGCGATAGTATTGATCTATGTTTCACGCAAGAAAAATGCCTGCACTTTCTTCTTTCATGCTATTTGTGCGTTTAGTGCTGAATTTATAAGTCTTAGAGTAGGTAACTTGAGGATGGTGATAATAATATGGCATTTCTTAGCTAAGCTTACAGAAAACACGATTTGAAAAGACCGGCTGTCAATCCGATCTCTAATATAGACGCAGGCTGTTCTTCTAGTTTTCACCCGCCTTCATCTTTTTGAAGATTCTGTCAGTGTTTAACACAGCACTCGGGGCAACACATAATATTGATAGACATGCACAACAAAATTGAATATTGACAGCATGCGCATGCATGTGTATATCATTGCTGTAAGTGTAAGTGTAATTGTTTGCATTTTATTTGCAGATGATTTCTTCAGCAAGCCATTATGACGGGTAATTCAAAGGTGAGAAGGATCACGATTAATCAATGTCAGTGCATCCTGGCTGGTCCATGAGAGTGGGAAATCTGTGGGTTGATCTGTAACCAAATCAAACCAATAAATTTCATTTTTGTAGAGCTCCAGCCTGGCATTTAATATTATAAATGATGAGAAAGACTACATGGGTCATTGGGTGAACATTCCATTGTCAGAAATGTGTGATTGGGTTTGTTAATTGTTGGATGCTTAACGCCCAGTCCACAACTATAGGCGACCTCAGGGATGACTCATGATAGGGTTATTAAACGGGAAAATACAGGTGTATGGACATAGGGCGGCAGAAACAAAACACCCTCGCGGGGCCGGAGAATAAAGCGACCCCTGAAAACTAAAAGGGCTTAACCCCCTGTCCACCCTAACCGTTATGACTGCTTAAATGTTATCTGTCCCTCCGTTCGGTTGTTCATCTGGCTGTCTGTCCGTCTTACTGTCTGTGCACGCCGGAGAAAAATATAACTTTAAAGATGCACAGAGTTGAAGTCTAAATCAACAGTATTTTGATAATTATGTATATACACTTTATTAATATACTGGTAATGTTTATTTAGTCAAAAAACTTAATTTTGCACAAGATATCACTGCGTACATATATGACCATTTTTACCTGCCGAAACAAATCACCTTACCTCTTGCTCTCACTGTTCTAGAACTGTGACGTCATTTCACATTTTCAGTACACTCTAGCTTAGTTACACACAGTCAATGTGAAGAAAGTCTCCACTTTGACTGCCAAATTTTGCGATTCTGAATGTTGTTCAGTCAGCAGTTGTGAAAATAATAGTGAAATAAAGCAAGACCTGTTGCTGTTCTTCAACTTCAAGAATACCAGTATGAGTTGTATTGCAGTGATGCAAGCAAGGAATTAGTAAACAATCAACTGTATTTAGTGGAGTCTCATCAGGCTTTGGTGTGATCATGAAAACCGAATTCATACTACAGTAGAACCCCCTATTTACGACTTTGGAAAAACCTTGACAATTAGGTCGTAAAAAAAGGGGGGGGTGTCTTAAAATGGTTGTTTGAGTTTTTGGCCCGGGCGGTCATGAATTTGGTTGCAGTGTACAATGTATGTACTGTTATGTACTGTCAATGTACACACACAAACACACAGTTGCAGTTTACAGTCATATCTACACACACACACACCCAAACACATTACAGCAGAACAACTTTAACTCAAGTTTCTAAGAAAATTTACTCATGGCGTAATGCTCGCTCCCCGCCGAGTGAAGCACATTTGACATTGTGGCGCAACCAGTAAAATCCGACTGTCCTGCTCGATAGAAAGCATAACGACTTTTCTCCCGAATCATGTTTCTGCTCACAGGAATGTTTCTTTGCCGTGCATCGCTAAACGTGTCTCATACATGATCGTTGAGGTCTTCGTACAGGCACCTTTCTTTGCGTACTTTCGCTTCGCTATCCTTCTCCCCATCTTGATAACACCGAGTCTTTATTCTTGACGATACACAGGATTTGCGTCTTCCCGACTCCTAAGTAAGTCGCCACGGATTGCCATTTCGCTCGATTAGCGATTACTTTATTACCTCTCTACTCAAGAGTTGGCGCTTTTCTCTTTATTTCGCGAATTCAGCTTAGACACGTTTTGATAACATAATCATAGATTCTGTACCATCTGTGGCATAGGCCTATCACTCACAGTCACATTTATATTTGAAAAAAATTCACCTACTGCCCGTTGAATCATGAATGCACTGTTACGAGAATTAATAAACACTTAAAGCAGATGCCATCAGAATCTGAATGTCTAAACTCTAAAAGAAACATTTACAACAGGGCATGGTTTTCTAGTTTGCTTACTTTTTTTTATAAAGACTTACAAAGTGCTCGCGATTGTCTCTTTTGGTACACTCTAAGTCATTACGGTAGCCCACCAAGTACTGTTATGATGTCAAGTCTTATGTCACACCATGGACTGGGTGGCCGAGTGGTAACGCACTTGCGCTCGGAATCGAGAGGTTGCGTGTTCGACCCTGGGTCAGGCCGCTATTTTCTCCCCCCTTTCCTAACCTAGGTGGTGGGTTCAAGTGCTAGTCTTTCGGATGAGACGAAAAACCGAGGTCCCTTCGTGTACACTACATTGGGGGTGCACGTTAAAGATCCCACGATTGACAAAAGGGTCTTTCCTGGCAAAATTGTATAGGCATAGATAAAAATGTCCACCAAATACCCGTGTGACTTGGAATAATAGGCCGTGAAAAGTAGGATATGCACCGAAATGGCTGCGATCTGCTGGCCGATGTGAATGCGTGATGTATTGTGTAAAAAATTCCATCTCACACGGCATAAATAAATCCCTGCGCCTTGAATATGTGCGCGATATAAAATGGCATAAAAAAATAATAAATAAAAAAATTAAAAAATCCCTGCGCTTAGAACTGTACCCACGGAATACGCGCGATATAAGCCTCATATTGATTGATTGATGTCAAGCACCAAGTCCAAAATTTCCAGGTCTGCTCATTCACTTTTGATAAAAATTATACAAATTGGCGATGCTCATTTTTGTGAAATTATTTTCAGATTGATATAAAAGCAACTTCATTCTACCTCTGTTAATTTTCCCTTCGTACTACTTCAGTGCATCTTTAGTTTAAAGTGAGGCCACCTCCAAAACTATGTTCATACCTCAACCATACATTTCATGATGTTGGATCTAGGCTGTTTGCATTCTTCAATTTCTTGTCAGCTGAATTTTCCTCTCAGCATTAATATTGACAGTTCTGGCTCTCCACTACTTGAACCTTTTGTTTTTCAACAGGGTGTCACATGGTGCCAAAGAGACCCATGAAACCAGGGTATCCAAAGCGTCGGCAGAGAGGCAAAAGAGGAGGGAAAAGAGGACGTTCGAGTCTTCATACTCATCACTACCTTCTAGGTTAGCCTCATTTTCATTGTCTTTTGCACATGGGATCAGCTCCATGATTAGCTAGGTCTACGTTTCCCAGGTGTATGTTCCTTCAGGTCTCTATTCCTCGAGTCCTTTATTTCCCCCCATTCCCTCTGGTCTCAGTTCCCCAGGTGTATGTTCCCTCCAGGGCCAGGGAACAAAGCCCTGCGGGACATTAACCAGGGGAAACACGGACCTGCTCCCATTGTGTCCTTGGGCTGAAGGCTCACGCTCCTATTTGTGACCAAGTGTAACCATGCTAGCCTTTCACACTTGTAAAAAACTTGGTCTGCATCGTTTTAAGATAAAGCAAGGACTTGGTTTAGATTTTGTTCTGACATGTTAGATAGTGCCTATATTGTTTTGTTTCCATCAGACTATGACTGCCTAAATGTCATCCGTTCATCTGTCCCTCCATCCGGTTGTTCATCGGGCTGTCTGTCCATCTAACTGTCCGTCCGTCTGGCTACATGTCTGGGCACGATGGGGTTGTCTGTCCCTCCATCAGGTTGTCCGTCTGGCTGTCCGTGCACGCCGGGGAAAAATACAACTTTAACGTGAGGTCACCTCCAAAACTAAATATTTCATACCTCAACAGACTGTCCATGATGTTGGAATGACTTGGATCTAGTCTGTTTGCATTCTTGTCAGCTGAATTTTCCTCTCAGCATTAGTATTGACAGTTCTATATCTCCACTACTTGAACCTTTTGTTTTTTAACAGGTTGTCACATAGTGCCAGAGAGGACAATGAAACCAGGGTACTCAAAGCGTCAGCAGAGAGGCATGAGAGCCGAGGACAAAAGAGGCCGTATGAGTTTTCATCCGATTCTTCATACTCACCACCACAATCTAGGTTAGTCTTATCTTCATTAGTCAATCTGTTCCTTACATTCAGTATGACAATCTTTATAGCAATGTATTTTTTTGAAAAAACGATAAAGTGTACTTAGTTTGGTATAAAAACTGGTAGCAGCCACCTTGTAGAGTCCTACTTTGGGTGTAATCCACCCTTAAAAAACACGCGATGAAGTTGCGGCACTGATGGCTGACCATCAATGTGCCGCCAATGTTTTGGTTTTGAGAGCAGACGCATCCCATGATTTGACACGTCATTACAACGCTCATGTAGGCAAATGTCACTCATCAGTCAGCTATTGTGTAGATAACACACACGACTCCTGCCAAAGCAAGGTTAGAATGGAAAAACAGAGCAGTGTAGCGATATTCTGTCGCGTCGAATCGCGCGTGCTTTGCCGTAACACACGTACACCGCTGGACTGCCGAACCGGCGTGTCAGTTGAATCGCTGCATCATCCTTTTGCGACAAACTACACATATGGTAAGTGACGTTTGTTTAAAATTTTGTTTTATTGTAGTACCTTTACTTCACTTTGAAAATGAAAATGCATGCGGGTTTTTTTTTCATGATGCGTAGGAAAATGCAAGTGTCGGTGCATGCAATTATTTGGTCGCCGAGTGAAAAAGTATGGTACGCGACTTTTGACATATTGAGAAGAGAGCAAGGTCACAAAACAGCTTTGTTTTTTTGGTAAGGATAGCATATTATACTGAAAAAACAGTTGGTTTTGCTTCCCAGACCCTACGGCTTTCAGTGTCAACGTTCGTCTTTCATTGTTTATTTATTTATTTTTGTTTTTCAGTTTTTAGGAGCAGTTCTGTCTTCTATAAACGGAGTGCGTTTGAAAAAAAATCTTGTATATTTTTTTTGGTTTTTGTTTGTTTGTTAAAAGACCCTTTTGCTCTCAGAAAAGGCTTACACCATATTTGAGAAAAACTATTAAGTTACATTAACTTTTTTCTGCAGGAACAATATGGCGAAAGACTACAAAGATGTTGATCCATTTTGTGAACCCTCAACTTCACAGTCACCTGTTGTTGACTGGAGTCAATGCATTTTCTGTCAGAACAAGACAACAGAACATCTGAACTGCCCAGCAGTGGGTACAAGGAGTGGCGAAGGATACACTTTGTTTGCTGAAAATGTCCAACAGTTTCTTGCATGCGGTTTTGACCTTCCTGTAACTGTGGGGGTATCTCAACTAGATGATGGATCTGGGATTAAAGAGACTGTTCAGAAAAATAGTGCATCGTGGCATAAGTCTTGCAGAGAAAAAATGGGCAAGCGAAGTTTGGAAAGACTTCAAAAGAAAGCTGAGAAACGGCAGGCAGAGGACAGAGCACCCACCTGCAGCTCAGCCAAAACAAGACGATCTGCTGGCACTCCGGCGTCATCCAAAGATAGTTGTTTCTTTTGTAATGAGAGCTCTGGCAAGTTGTACAGCGCAGCAACATTTGGACTGGACTATAAGGTGAGACATGCAGCTAACCTTCTTCAAGACAAGGACTTGCTTAAAAAGCTTGCTGCTGGAGATATGATTGCTACAGATTCACAATATCATCTGAAATGTTTGATTTCCCTGTACAATCGTGCCAATAAATACGAAAAGGAACTGAACTGTGACCAGAGCAACAGTTCCGTTTGTCATGGCATTGCTTTTGCTGAGCTGGTGTCATATATCCAGAGTTTTGAACATGACGAAACAACAGCCCCTGTGTTCCGCATGTCAAAACTTTGCACACTGTACAAAACTCGACTACAGGAACTTGGAGTTAGTTGCAGTCTGCATACCACAAGACTCAGACAGAAACTACTGGATGCATGCCCTGAGCTTCAAGAATGCAATACAGGTCGCGGAAGAGATGCTACTCTTGTCTTCAAACGTGACCTGGGATATGCAGTGAGCAAGGTTGTTGATCATGATTCTGACGCCTTGCTGCTTGCACAAGCCGCCAAGATTGTCCGCAGAGAGATTTTCTCGAAGCAGCAAAACTTCAATGGGGATTTCCTTGAAAACTGCCAAGAAAATGCAACACCATCTTCGTTGAAAGCTCTCGTCAGTATGATTTTGGATGGGCCAGGAAACTCCATCAAAACAAGCAATCCATCACGAGAGGAGGCTGTATTAGGACAAAAGCAGTCACAGGCAGCGCGTACCATTTCTCAGCTCCTCATATTCAACAGCAGAAAACATGCACCAAGAGATCCCTTGAAGGACACCCGTCGTAACCATGCAAAAGAGAAGGAAACTCCGCTTCCTGTTTACCTTGGACTGAAAATACACGCCGAGACCAGGAAGTATGGTATTATTGATATTCTGTACAATCTGGGTCTGTCAGTGTCCTATGATAGGGTTATAAGCATTTCCAATGACCTAGCCAACAGTGTGTGCACAAAGTTTGAGAGAGAGGGTGTGGTTGTCCCCCCACAGCTTGTAGGAGGTGTTTTCACAGTTGCTATGGTCGATAACATAGACCACAATCCAAGCTCCACTACAGCTACAGAGTCCTTTCACGGAACAAGCATTTCTATGGTTCAACACCCCTCTGATTGTGACGGAAAGCCAGAGTTTTTGTCTATCGACAAAGCAGTTCAAGGCCGAAGGTCTGTTGTACCCTTGCCCATCACCTACACACTTGTGTCACCTGTGGAACTGAATCGAGAAGCTGAAGTCCCTGTTGTGTTCGGACCTTGCAGGCCTCCTGTTTCTTCCAACACAACACGTAAGACCGAACAGTATCGTTGGCTGGAAACGGTGAAAAAACGTGTTGATACCTCTGGAGAATATGATGGAAGGCAAGCAGTATCTTGGGGAGCTTACCACGCAGGTGTGCAGCAGCAAGGAGACGAAAGGGTTGCCCAGATTGCACTGTTGCCACTTCTGATGGACAATGCACACTCTCCAGCACTCATAAAACATGTGATGCAAGTGATAAAGAACGGCATTACTCACCTCAATCCAGGTCAAACACCTGTCTTGGCAATGGATCAGCCGCTGTATGCACTGGCTAAAGAAATTCAGTGGTCATTTCCTGAGGAACTTGGAGAAGACAAATTTGTAGTCATGCTTGGAGGACTCCATATTGAAATGGCTGCACTGCGACTTCTCGGCGACTGGCTCGAGGGAAGTGGTTGGACCGCCATGCTTGAAACAGCTGGAATTGTCAGAGGAGGTGTTGCTGACTCACTTCTCAAGGTTTCCCATGTCCTAAGAACACGACTTGCCCACCAAACAACTGCTGCAGCACTCTACATTCTCCAACACAAAGCATTTGAGAAACAGAAAGCCACAGAAAATGCCAGATCAGACTTTGAACAGTGGTGCCTTGAGACAAGTAAAGAACAACCAATGTTTGCCTTTTGGGGGTTGGTCCTAGATCTGGAACTCTCTGTGCTGCAGATCATCCACGCACTCAGAACATCAGACTTCGAACAGTTCATCGAAGCCCTCACCAGTCTCATGCCATGGTTTTTTTCTCTTGACCATGTGCACTATGCACGCTGGGTCTCTGTGCATCTCCGAGATCTGTTTGAAATGAGGAGGCGACATCCTTGTGTTCATCAAGCTTTCTGTTGTGGATCTTTCACCGTCAAGAAAACAAAACGCCCTTTCTCTGCAATAGCCTTGGATCATGCCCATGAACAGTGCAATGCAACAGTGAAGGGTGACGGTGGTGCTGTGGGACTAACCAACAATCCAGGAGCTTTGCGGCGGTGGGTGACAGCAGGTCCTGAAATTGCACGTTTAGTCAGCAATTTTGAGCATGAGATGTCTACCTCAAAGAGCGAGGCCACAGACCACCACGAACAAGTACCGTCACTGCAGAAAGCCTTCAAACAGGATGTCGAAGCGCTCGTGCGTGCCTTTGAAGATGTTGGAAACCCATTTGAAGAAGACGGAAAGTGCCTGATTGCACTAGACACGAAAGACATTGTAGATGACATGTCAGCCAGTGCAGTTCAAGATGTTGTTGCTCGTGGGCTCCAGCAGTACCAGGAATTCACAGAAGAAAGGTTTGTGCAGAAAACAAAAAGCATCAAAGACACAGTTCGCAGAAACAAACTTCGTGTCTTTTCACGGGAAAAGAAGACACAAAAAGCCACAGCATTACTGAAAACTGACTGTTCTCTGTTTTCAAGGTTATATATAGCCTGCCAGGTAAGACAAGGAAACATGGAAGAGTTTTTCAGACATGAAAATCAACCCTTCCCCCCTTCTCTTGCCAAGCTGTCAGAAATGAGGTCTGGTAAAAAGTCTGATTTACTTGCCTGCCTCGAGCGTTGTGCATCAAAGGGGGAGTATACTTCTGCTGAAGATGACCGCTTGCTGTATGACGATGCCACAGAAAGTATCCCTGAAGTCGTCATGCCCACTGAGGAAGAGCTCAACGTTCTTGATGAGCTTCTTGACGCAGAGCTGACTCCTGTCCACAATGACACACTACTTCTGGGCGTTGAAACCCAATGCCAAGACATCACTAATCATTCTGCAAAGATCCTTGATGGTGCTTTCATTATTCAGATGTTGTCTCCAAAGCTGTGCAGGACATTTCACGACTACAGTGAAACGGTTTTCATGCCTTACATTTTACAGCAACTGAGCAGTGTACAGCGAGTTGATGTTGTCTGGGATGTTTACTGCGCAGACAGCCTGAAGACAGCAACAAGACAGAAAAGAGGCCAGGGACAGCGCAGGAGAGTCTCAGGTGCAGCACCAATTCCTACAAACTGGAATGGCTTCCTAAGCAACAACGCAAACAAAGAAGAGCTCTTCCAGTTTCTAGCAAAAGAAATTTCGAGATGTGTGGTTGATCCCGGAAAACTGATTGTGAGCACTTCTAACGAGAAAGTTGTTTGCTCTAATAACAGTTACACAACCGAAGGCTTGGAGCCTTGCACGCATGAGGAGGCAGACACAAGGCTCTTTCTGCATGCTGCGGACTGTGTCAAACAGGGCCAAACAAGGATCATCATCAGGACTGCAGACACTGACGTCATCGTACTTGCCGTCTCCGTTGCACGTAAACTTCAAGCAGAGGAGATGTGGGTGGCGTTTGGAACTGGGAAGCATTTCAGGAACATCCCAGCGCACGAAATTGCGTCAGCTTTAGGCCCGGACAAGTGCACGTCGTTACCAGTATTCCACGCCCTTACGGGGTGTGATACGGTTTCTTTCTTTGCCGGGCACGGAAAAGCTAAGGGATGGCAGACGTGGAGCGTGTATCCTGAAGTCACAAAAGCATAATTTTCTTCAGATCGCATCCTGCAGCGAGCAAGTGACTGCTTCAACCTTTGAAATCATAGAACGTTTTGTGGTCTTGATGTATGACCGCAGCAGCTCTTGTTTGAAAGCGAACGAGGCACGAGAAAAACTCTTTTCTCAGCGGAACAGATCCATCGAGTTCATTCCACCAACATCTGATGCTCTCAGGCAACATGTCCTCCGAGCAGCTTTTCAAGGACGTGTGTGGAGCCAGTGCCTTGAAAAAACTCCGGAGCTTCCTTCTCCTTCTGAGTATGGATGGAAAAAGGAAGGCCAGCTCTGGCAGCCTGTGTGGATGACACTGTGTCAGGCCCAGGATGCCTGCTACGAACTCATAAAGTGTGGTTGCAAGAAAGTGTGCAGAGGCCGCTGTAAGTGTGCATCAGTGCATCTGAAGTGTACTGCGCTTTGTGGCTGTGGTGGGGATTGTCATCAGGATTAACTGCATACTCGGGTGAGTGAAAACAGATGTACGTCATGCTCAGTCCTTGTAGAGTTAAGAGAGATCTGACTGGGTAAGAGCTATAAAATATTTTATTTTGTCCTAACGAGTGTGAAAATTCATACTCAACTTGTTTGTGAAAGTCGAACTCATTAAAAAAAAATTAAAAAAAAAAAAAAAAAAAAAAAATTTGGGGGGGGGGGGGGGGGGGGGGGGTTAGATTTTTATGGGGTCAGGCCAGACACTTAAAATTGTATTCTTAAATCTTGTTATCTGTGTGAAGTAAATGTTTACCTCTTATCATTGTTAAGCTGTATTAGCATCAAACGTGTACAAAAAGTAATAACCTGTGCTCTTGATTAGAAATACGAGCATTCTAAGGGTATGACCTAGATTTCGGACACAGCCCTGTCTAAATTAGAGTGTTCAAGATTGGCTGCTACCATTTTTTATATTCAGCATGGTGTTAGGTATCATCACAGCAAATTTCAGATTGCTATATAAAAATGCCTTCTGATGGCATTTTTTTGTGCTAAACAGATTGACTATGTCTTTTCTGTCCGGGATCACTTACACGATAACCCATGTCCATGTTCCCCAGGTCCATGTTCCTTCAGGTCTATGTTTGCCCAGGTCTGTGCACAGGCGGAAGGTATCGTTCACTGGACCACTACTTTCATAGAAAGACTACAAGGTATGTCACTCAGCTTCAAGTCGTCTGTGTTCTTGGAGTCGCTTCCTGCGGACAATTTTTGTGTTCAAGGCGGTTTGCCTCTTCCAACAGTCTGTGTAAGGTCAAATAAATACAGTTGAATGATTGTTTTAACTACATCATACATGTATCTTTAATTTTCAGCTGCCGTCTGCTGCAAGTTGTTTTTAACCATCATTTTGACGAATGTTCGTTTGCGAACCGCTACCTGTAGTTGGGAAGAAATCATGCATCCCGCACCGAATATGCATACGGGTGCTCATTGGTCTAAAACATATGTAAATATTGCAGCGAAGGGAAGCTACCCACGGGAGTTTCACTTTAGGTTTTTGTTAGGTTTTTGGTGAAGAACCGTTTGCCAAATCAAAAATAATCATTGAATATCCGGTTATTAACCAATGAGCGCATCGCACTACCAACTCCTCGGACCTACAAATGTTCAGCTTTCCCACGGGATCTAACACAGGCACTCGTCACGAGGTGGGCGTGGCCTATGGCTGTCACTTGTGATGGACGGGGGGTCTTTTCTTATGGTTTATACAAGGTATGATACTGATTCTCTCGACCTCGTCGGCAAACTTCGCATTCCTGCCATACACAGCTTAGCAAAGCAAAACAACGGCTATGATAAAATCAAGTATACATTAAACTATCAGGCAGCTACAGATTTATACCAATTAGACGTTGCTACGGCTGTTATTTTGCAAAACGGCACGGATTTTGGCACACAAAAACCCACGTTGTTCTAGACCGAACGGAAGTTACGTATGACTTACTTCCCCTTATAATCAAACCAAGACAACAAGCTGTGCCTTCATTGGCTGAAGGAAAAATATTGCGCGAAATCTGACGTGTAGATCTGTTGTAGATTTGAGAAAACATAAGAAGGTTGGTTACGTGTAATCTTGAATGAAATAGTAAGATTGTTTTTGTTGCTCAAGACTGTTATTTTTATGGAGCTTTTCTCAATGTCTGTCCAAAATTGCGCACCATAAGAGAGAGGGAGGGAGATAGAGAGGAAAGAGAGAAATTTTGTTTCCCATCCACATCAGTTACGGGTTGGTTGTTGATGTAGAACGATAGCAAAGCAGTCAGGTCAGATAATGCATACAGCACGAGACGCTTGCAGAGAAGGATATACAATCAGGGTTCTTGCATGCTTACAGTGTGATCTTTATTGCTATTTTTCATCAATGAACATAATGCCACAGCAAAACATATTTAACCCAATTGTACTTTGTGGTTTATGTTGAGAGTGAAGTTAGGATTTTATCTTTTCAAGAAGTAGACTCTGCATCCAAATAATCTAATTTGCAGGCTTAGATTCCCAGTTAGCTAGCACACAAAGAGCACCAAGTGCAGTGACATCTGTGTACAGTACTGAGTAGGGCAACCGAGCTTGACCCATCTGTGCAATTATAAGTTGATCAAAATGCTAATCGAATTGATTGAAAATTAAGCAGATAATACCCTCCTGCCGCATATTTTATGCACACATTTTTTTCAACAAAGTAACTAATTGTTTACAGGTTCTGGTGTTCATCACAAGACATATTCTTATTTATATTTTTATTTTCAGAAGCCATATACTCAGGATCATTCCACATCTCATACCTGCATGTGCATACTTCAAAACCATTGAAGAAGTCACACATGAGTAATTATATCATGATCCTTCATATATATTTATTTCAAATTAAATCTTTCATTAAACACCTCCATATGTTACTAATTCATACCAATGTACAACAATACAATTTAGCAACAACAGTATAGAGGAAGACACACTTAACTAATAATCTGCATTCAAAATTATTACAACACTTCTTTCGACACACACACAAACACACATACTGTTTGGAATCATACTGCTAAAGTTGAACGAACACATTTAACAGCAACATGCAAGCATTCATTCTTGTATTCAAGAAACATGCAAGTATACACTCTTCTTTCGTCTTTCAATAGACATTTTCCGAAAAAGACTGTGAGTGTTTATGGAGTAGTTTTATTTCTGGATGGTGAGCCGAGATAAAAAAAAAATAAAAAAAACTAAAAAACACACACACATGTTGATCGTATAATAGTGAACAATAATCATAAAGTGCATATTTTGTCAAAGTGTTGGTGTCGGAAATATGCACGAGGGAGCCCACATTCACTGCCAGCATGATAGTTTGACTGCTGATTGAAAAAGTTAACACATGATGGTAGTACTCATAAGTTTGGATGTGCAGGTTTTGGAAAGAACAGTGCGTCATATACTGTTCAAAAAAAGAAACGCATAGTTGCTACTTGCCAAATTTGTTTTATTTTTTGAAAAAAATAACAGAAAATCCAATATTTAGATTATTTGTTTGAAATTTGGTATGGACACAGTTGAATGCACACACAGTTCATTTGCATCTTCAAATCAATCAGTCAATCAATACGATTGGGTGCCGAGGCTGTCAAGTCAGTAGGGGGTGTGACTGCCTTGAGCAGCAACAACTGCCCGGCACCTTCTGGGCATGGACTGGATCAGATGCCGGATCTTGCTGTGGGATGGTGTCCCACTCCTCTTGAAGTGCCTGCAATAGATCGCGGTGATTTGCCGGCGCTTCTTCTCGCCTGCGCACACGTCTGTCCAATTCATCCCAGAGGTGTTCTATCGGGTTCATGTCTGGCGACATGGATGGCCAGGGAAGCACCTGGACATGGTGGTCGGTGAGGAACTGGGTGGTGAGTCGTGCTGTGTGCGGGCGAGCGTTGTCCTGCTGGAATATGGCATCCTGGTCAGCCAGAAGAGGAAGGGCGTGTGGGCGCAGAATTTCCTCCACGTATCGCTGGGCAGTTATGCGCCCTTGGACGTGCACCAGGGTGCTCCTTCCAGCGGTATTGATCGCCCCCCACACCATGACGCCTCCACCACCATGAACGGGTGCCTCTTCCACACAGTTGGGCGCGTAACGTTCGTTTACTCTCCGGTAGACCCTCCTCCGACCATCATGTCGCTGGAGCAGGAAGTAGGACTCGTCGCTGAACCACACGTGTCTCCAGTGATTCCGGACGGTCCAGCGAAGGTGCTGGTTGCCCCACTGCACTCGGTTCTGGCGATGGCGGCGGGTGAGGACAGCTCCTCTGTGAGGTCTGCGAGCTCTCAAACCAGCTTCATGCAGGCGGTTCCGCACGGTCTGGTCCGATAATCGGTGTGGCCCGGGGAGAGCCTGGACAGAAGATGAGGCCGACAGGAAACGATTCCGGAGGTGGCGGAGCCGTATGAAGCGGTCGTGAGCAGCAGTTGTCGCCCTTGGTCTTCCCGCTCGTGGCAAGTCAGCAACGGAGCCAGTGGCTTGAAACCTGACCTACAGTCTCCTGATGGTGCTCTGGGACACGTGGAAGTGCCTGGCGATTGCACTTTCACTTTGGCCTGCTTGTAAACGACCCAATGCAATTTGGCGGTCTTCTCTGCTCAATCGGGCCATCTTTCGTCGCTGAATTGTCGTCTGATTTCTTTGTGGCGAACAATCCGCTTTTATGGGTTTTGGAAGACATGGTGAGAGCTCAATATTCCCCGAGTTTCACGAGATTACACTGAAGCATGACGAGTGGTCATGCCAAATGAGCAATTTTGACATTGTAGCCACTGATAACGCATGCGTCACGTGCAGAGCTCACTTGTGGCAATGGACGAAAGGTCGACGACCAGATAAACATTTTCTGCAGTTTGGTGGATATCCTTGTAGCCATATAACTAAATTAACCAAATATTACAAGCTATGCGTTTCTTTTTTTGAACAGTATATTTGCAGAAAATGTGTATCGGGACTGTGAGGCTTTTCATCACTTGCCTGAACATTATTATCCCTTGGCATAATTAAGGTTCCTAAAGGTCGGCGGTCAATAAAACCCTCAGTAGATTTGTTTCCAAACATCGTCAACTGCAGTGTTGCTCTTAGGCCCAAGTTTTTTTTTCTCTCACTGGTCCACACTTTTTTTTTCTGATTTGAAGCACTGTTGTGACCACTGGCTAATCAGCCTGCTGTCCGGTACATTTTGACATGTTGGAGGCCCTCTGATTGAAAAAATTTTGTGATAAATCTTGAAAAAGTTGGCCGCTAAGGTAAATCCACTTCCTCTCCACTGTATAGTTCTTGTCCATCAGACTGTTACTGAAACAAACAGTTCAGAATATCATTAGTGCGTATAGTCCTAAAGCCAAAACACTGCAGCTTTTTTCGTTCACCTCTCCATCTACTTATTTGTTTTGCTTTTGTACGTAGTACACTCACTCTCTTATCACACAGAGTTTCTCAAATAAAAAAAGAAACAAAACTAAAAACAGAGGAAACAAGCAAACAAACACCACCACAACCAAGAAGAAGAACAACCTAGCTGAAGACAAGCTGTTTTGCATAAACGCAAACATGTGCATAACTCAAAATGGTAATTAGACAGGTAATTAATCTAAATCAGGTAATTAATCATGTCTAAAAGTCAATTCCTAGAAGTGTGTAAATAGTCAAAGCTCTAACTAAAAATGTAAAATAAAAATGTATCACTAGAAAACACACACACACACATACACACACACACACACACACACACACACACACACACACACACACACACACACACACACACACACACACACACACACACACACACAGATGATCTTGTATTTTCTGATAACATGTCCTGATTAAACCATTGAAGAATAGGTGTCTGAACTTACTCAGAGATGAAGAGTTGACCTTCTGTTGTTATTCCTCAAGAGATTAGTTCTGCTAATGCATGTCGCCTCGGGTTTTCCGTGTTCGGCCTGCATGCAGTTCCCCAAGCATCCGCTGTGTAAACGGATGTCTCTTTGTTACGTCTGTAGCTCCACTGGATATGAGGCTTCTTGTTCTTCTGCAATTTGTTGTTCCAGCACTATCAGTCATCAATGTAGAATACTCCACCTGCAAAAGTGCCAATACTCCTAAAATTATGTGTCAAATAATTAACTTCTGATTCATAATGTAGATCTACACCCGATAGCCGAAATTGTGTGACTGGACAACTGATGTGTAAACCTGATGAAATATAATCTGTAGTTGGTATCACTCGATAATTGCTGCTTCCATATTCAGCTATGAATCTTTAAATTACAATTTAAAACGGATTTACCCCTCCCCTTCGCTTTTAAAAATCACATCAATCTGAGAGAGGAAACATAAAATCCCCTAACTTGTCATTTGCTTCTGGTCGTTAGATCTAAATTACAACTGAACTAGGTGCACAGACTGAGTTTGAGATCTACTTGAATGAGTGAGCTGCCATACCCACGCTACCCAATCTCTCTCTCTCTCTCTCTCTCTCTCTCTCTCTCTCTCTCTCTCTCTCTCTCTCTCTCTCTCTCTCTCTCTCTCTCTCTCTCTCTCTCTCTCTCTCTTTCAAATAACCTGCTGAAGGGTTGGGGATACATGTGTTTGGGATTATCTATTCGAAAATTCGCTCACCTTCACATGTGGACTCCGTTACGTCTTCAGCAGAACATGGTCAAAACCATGGGTCATATGTTTCGTGACGTTCAACAACAGGCTTTGAATGAGTTCATCGGCAGTAAACAAACAATTCTCTCATCTCTGCTCGTGGTTGAAACACAACCACAATCCCTGACAAAACAGATTTTCCAGTTTTCGAAAACTATCCGAAGACTTGATGCACTGGTCACACTGGCCGAATCAGCTATATATTTTCTCTGGTGAATCCATGGTTTCCAACTCCATCACAAGGATGATACAATCTAAATTTATGTTTGCATCCTATTATCTGGAAGTTGCAAGAAGAATCAAGGAATAGGAAAGTTGGTGGTGAACAGACAGATCGACTGACGAACGCCGCTGACAACTTTTTAATTATGCCTGGTCACGGGGTCACATGCGCAGAAAACATGCGCAGCCTGTCTGTCGTCTGCTGCAATCTCGGTTTCTGATAACTTCACTACTTCCGTTCGGTCTAGAGCAACGAAGAGAGTTTTACCTTGTAATAGTAGTAGTCCTGAGAGCGCACAGGCCCCGCCCACTTTGATTCCGACCCGATCGTGACGAGTGCCTGTGGGATCTAAGTGATATGCCGGCGACAGACGCGTTTGGTCGCACAAAATACGGTTTAAAAACATGCAGCGGACAGGCAGCTAAACATACAAGGTACAGATAGTTAGAACATTCATTTATCCTGGCATTTGTAAAGTTACAAAGAATCTCGACATTGGCAATTATTATTTGCATAATTTTTTTTGAAGTTAGTGGAGCAAGACTCGAAGCTGAGTGTCATACCTTGTAGTCTTTCTATGAAAGTAGTGGTCCAGTGAACGATACCTTCCGCCTGTGGTCTGTGTTCCCTTGGGTCTATGTTCCTTCAGGTATATATGTTTGCCCAGGTCTATGTTTCATAAGCCAGAAACACAGTCGATCAACTGCAGTTGTCCGAGAGAACCACAGTAATCCGACATTATCGGGTTTCACAAACAAAATTTCAGTCGGCCGACTGCGGGTCATCTCACCTGAAGTCGGCCAAACACGGTGATGCTCTCCCCCCAACACTGTGTTCGGCTTACTGCGGTAAACCGAAAATAAATGTAATTATCCGCACAGTCAATGACACAATGACAATGCTCACACTTTGATTATGTTTTCTCTGGCCGATATGAATGCGTGATGTATTGTGTAAAACAATTCCATCTCAAACGGCATAAATAAATCCCTGCGCCTTGAATATGTGCGCAATATAAATTGTATAAAATAAAAATTAAAATTTTTTTTAAAATAAATCCCTGCGCTTAGAACTGTACCCACGGAATACGCGCGACATAAGCCTCATATTGATTGACTTTTTTGGATTGTGAGCCAAACCTTGTGATTGTTCTTCGAAATGTATCTATCATGACGCAGTAATCCAGGAGACAAGTCAGGGTTATGTCTTGAAGACGTCACATTATGGCGTAAGAGGGTTAGACCTCACGCGAAGGAATTACTGAAAGTCTCGATCATTGTTATTTTGAGCGGGCCGAGACTAGTTTTTTCTTCCATCGCCATTTCCACGTGCGAATGAGCAAACGGAAGTGGTAATGTTGCTAAATTTAGCCCTCGACTTGGCCATTCGGATTACCGTACAGTTGGTTGACTGCGGTTGTCCGCGGGTGACGGTGATTCGCTCATGAAACGCGCTTTTCGGTGACCCGGCGATCAACCACAGTCGATCGACTGGGCCCCAGGGGCCAGTTTCATAAGATAGCAGTGAACCGACTGACAGTCGATCGACTGCCCAGTCGATCGACTGTGGTTGATCGCCGAGGTCACCGAAAAGCGCGTTTCATAAGAATGAAAACTATTGCACGGAATCAAGTAATTTTTGTTGTCACAAGTTTTTCCCAAACTGGTCTTTGATGTAATGAAAAAGGCAAAGTAGTGACTTCATTAGTTTGCCCAGGTTCCAAAATATAATGAGTCCCCCTCGTATTGCTTTGTTTCTAGCAGACTATGACTGCCTAAATGTCATCCGTTCATCTGTCCCTCCATCCGGTTGTCCGTCTGGCTGTCCGTGCACGCCGGGGAAAAATACAACTTTAACGTGAGGTCACCTCCAAAACTATAATTTATTTCATACCTCAACAGACTGTCCATGATGTTGGAATGACTTGGATCTAGTCTGTTTGCATTCTTGTCAGCAGAATTTTCCTCAACATTAATATTGACAGTTCTATATCTCCACTACTTGAACCTTTTTTTTCAACAGGTTGTCACATAGTGCCAGAGAGGACCATCAAACCAGGGTACCCAAAGCGTCAGCAGAGAGGCGTGAGAGCCGAGGACGAAAGGAGAAAAAAGAGGCCGTTCGAGTCTTCATCCGATTCTTCATACTCACCACCACCATCTAGGTTAGTCTTATCTTCATTGTCTTTTCTGTCCGGGATCACTTACACGATTACCCATGTCCATGTTCCCCAGGTCCATGTTCCCCCAGGTCTATGTTCCTTCAAGTCTATGTTCTCTTAGGTCTATGTTCCTTCAGGTATATGTTTGCCCAGGTCTCTGTTCCCTGAGGTTTATATTTTCCACCATGATTATGTTTTCTCTGGTCTCAGTTCCCTAGTTCTAAATGCCCTAGGTGTATGTTCCCTCCAGGCCCAGGAAACAAAGCCCTGCACAACATTAACCAGGGGAAACAGACCTGCTCCCATTGTGACCTTGGGCTGAAAGCTCACGCTCTTGTTTGTGACCAAGAGTAAACCATGCTTGCCTTTCACACTTGGAGAAAACTGGGTCTGTATCATTTTAAGATAAAGCAAGGACTTGGTTTAGATTTTGTTCTGACATGTTAGATAGTGCCTATATTGCTTTGTTTCCATCTGACTATGACTGCCTACATGTTATCCCTTCATCTGTCCCTTAATTCGATTGTCCGTCTGGCTGTCTGTCCATCTGACCGTCCTTCTGGCTGGTTGTCCGTCTGCTGTCTGTCTATGTGACTGGCTGTCTGTCCATCTGTCTGTCTATCTGACTGGTTGTCTGTCCATCTGACTGTCCGTCCGTCTGGCTGTCCATGCACACCGGGGAAACCTAAAACTTTAATGTGCGGTCACCTCCAAAACCATGTTTCATACTTTAACCAGGCTGTCCATGATGTTGGAATGACTTGGATCTAGTCTGTTTGCATTCTTGTCAGCTGAATTTTCCTCTCAGCATTAATATTGACAGTTCTGGCTCTCCACTACTTGAACCTTTTGTTTTTCAACAGGGTGTCACACAGTGCCAGAGAGGACCATGAAACCAGGATAGCCCAAGGGTCAGCAGAGAGGCATGAAAGCCGAGGACGAAAGAGGAAGAGAGTAAAGAGGCCGTTCGAGTCTTCACCGATTCTTCATACTCACCACCGCCATCTAGGTTAGCCTTATCTTCATTGTCTGTTTGTGTCTGGATTCAGCTTCATCATTACCCAGGTCTGTGTTTCCCCAGGTCTATGTTTCTCCAGGTCCGTTTCTAAGGTCTGTGTTCCCCCAGGTCTGTGTTTCCCTAGGTCTGTGTTCCCCCAGGTCTATGTTTCCCCAGGTCTGTTTCTCAGGTCTGTGTTCCCCCAGGTCTGTTCCTCAGGTCTGTGTTCCCAGACCTGCCTACCCTTACGATTTGGGCGTAACTTACTACGAATGTTAACCCAAACTACGCCACCACGCTTTCCAGAATGGAAGTACGATTTTTTTTAAGAATCCAAAAGTATGATTTTTTGCATCTTATCTCGAAGTAAATCCGATCAGTATAGTTGCTTTCGCAGAGCTTGAGTTTTCGCCTGCGCGAGATCATTTAGGCAATATCCGGTCATTTCCGGTCTGTTCAGCCACAAACAAGATAGACGCTGCCGTTCGCATTACAATGAATTAGCGACGCGTGGAAAATCTGAGTCCCCACGAGACAGACGAATCTGACGAGGAAGCTTGTCACAGTGGTGGTAAAAGGATTGCTGTGAGAAAGAAGACAGCCATTCAACAGAAATACAAAGGCAGCTAAATGAAATCGTGGCCATGCCTAGGACCTTAATCAAAAGGACCAAAGCACGTCTTGTGTTCCCTTTGCCACAGTGACTTTTCGTGTGCACACATTGGAAAATATGACTGTGCATAGCACATCGGGACAGATTATCACAAGGATGCAGTATAGAGAGCTCATAGAAACAAAAAGACGTTCAAATTACCTGTTTCTTTATCAGGAAGTTGAGTGATACAGTAACAAAACTGGAGGGAGAAATTATCCGAGCAGAAGACTTAGTGTCAATGTGCAAAATGATTGCCGAATGGAACCTGATTACACTTTCTTCCAACAGATTACTCTTTTTGGCTTGACTCATTACACCTTGTAATTTTGGGGGTAGGCAGGTCTGTGTTCCCCCAGGTCTGTTCCTCAGGTCTGTGTTTCCTCAGGTCTGTGTTCCCCCAAGTCTGTGTTTCCCCAAGTCTGTGTTCCCCCAGGTCTGTTCCTCAGGTCTGTGTTCTCCCAGGTCTGTGTTTCCCCAGGTCTGTGTTCCCCCAGGTCTGTGTTTCCCCAGGTCTGTGTTTCCCCAGGTCTGTGTTTCCTCAGGTCTGTGTTCCCCCAAGTCTGTGTTCCCCCAGGTCTGTTCCTCAGGTCTGTGTTCTCCCAAGTCTGTGTTCCCCCAGGTTTGTTCCTCAGGTCTGTGTTCCCCCAAGTCTGTGTTTCCCCAGGTCTGTTCCCCCAGGTCTGTTTCCCTATGTCTGTGTTCCCCAAGGTCTGTTTCTCAGGTCTGTGTCCCCCCAGGTCTGTGTTTCCCCAGGTCTGTCTTCTTCTTCTTGTCGTTCGCCAATGCTAAACGTGGAGTCCAGCTCTGGTAATGAAGCTGGTGGTCTTAAGAAGAGCCTCCACAGGTCCATGCAGCTTCTCATGAAGGGGCACCGGCCTGGTCCAGATCTCTCTCCTCAGGGGCTGGAGATTCCTGCAGTCCTGCAGGATGTGGGCTGCATCCTGCTCTGCGTCTCCACAGGGACACATGGGGGAGGGCACGGCTCGCAGTTTTTTGTGCAGGTGTTGTTGCATTCTGTTGTGCCCTGTTCTCAGGCGAAAAATGACTACCTGTTCAGGTCTTGACAGTTGGTGGTTGCTGTCGTGCGTTGGGGGGGGGGGGGGGTTTAAGCAGAGACTTTATGACGGTTTTCATCTCTGTGGAGCTCACTGGGTTTTCTTCTTGTTCGTCCTCCGCACCCAGTTTGGCCATTTTATCCGCTTGTTCGTTCCCCTCTATCCCGCAGTGTTAGGGGACCCACTGCAATATCAATCAATCAATCAATATGAAGCTTATATAGCGCGTATTCCGTGGGTACAGTTCTAAGCGCTTGTCGAATACAGTCTTCAGACAAGTGATGTTATGAAGTGTCGTTGTAAGCTGAGGCAGTTTGTTGTTGTTGACTGCTTGCAGCACAGACAAGGCATCAGTCAGGAAGACAACTTGGGTGTCGGGATTGACCTTGCTGCTGATGGTATTGGCTGCGTGGATAAGCGCTTCTACCTCTGCTCTGTAGTTGGTGCAATGGAGGCCAGTTGGTATAGCCTCTGCTTGCCACTCTCCACTGGGGTGTTGGATGTAGACACCAGCTCCTCCTCTCTTGACGGCATCTGTGGCGGACCCATCTGTAAAGACCCGCATCCATGCTTCTTGGGGGTATCTTTCGTCGAGCATGGCAAGTGTCACCTGGCTTTCTTCTGCACATCGCTCTGTTCATCTTTTGTTGTGAGATGAGGAACTGTGGTCTGGATGGACACGTTTTCAAGGTTGTTTTTCCAGGGTGGTTCTTCAAGGGAGAAGTGTGATGGGTGAACCAGTTCAGGCATCTTTGCTTGGTGTTCTCTCTTCAGGGCCCGTGTCTCAGTTGCAAAGCTTGATCTCTTTAGCCTGCCAGAAGAGAGCTGCTTTATCCTTGCATTCATTTGGTGGTCTGGAATGCACTGGTACTTGATGTCTTGTACCATCGCTTTGCATTCTCTTCTCTTGCTGAGTGGAGGTATGCCGGTCACCTGTTGCATCTTGTCTATTGGGGTTGTCTTCATAGCGCCTGTGATGATTCTCATCGCTTGATTTTGGACTATCTCTAGGGTTTGAAGGTGCGTCTTGGCTGCTGTCATCCAAGAGCTAGATCCGTACTCAAGGTGAGGTCGTACGGTCCCCTGGTACACTGTCTTGAGGATCTTTTCGTTTGCGCCCCATTGTGATCCTGCCAGTTTCCTCATGATGTTCAGTTTTCTTCTGGCTTTTGCTTCCGCATTCATGATGTGATGTTGCCATGTCATGCGTTTGTCATATGTGACTCCGAGGTAAGTTTGCTGGTCTTCAAACTTCAGTGGCGTGTCACCCAACGTCAGTCTTCCAGGTTGTACTTTGGCGGAGAGTGTGAAGAGAGTAGCTGTTGTCTTGTCTCTGTTGATGGTTACACACCAGTTGTCTGTCCAAGCTGCAACTTTCTCGAGGGCAAGTTGCATCCTGTAGGTCGCAGTTGTTGCATGCTCCTCAGTGCACCAGAGAACAAGGTCATCAGCATACAGTGCTGCATGGACTCTACTGGGCAACTCGGGCATTCAACAGAAATACAAAGGCAGCTAGCTAAATGAAATCGTGGCCATGCCTAGGACCTTAATCAAAAGGACCAAAGCACGTCTTGTGTTCCCTTTGCCACTGTGACTTTTCGTGTGCACACATTGGAAAATATGACTGTGCATAGCCAGGGCCTAGCATTGTAAGCTGTTCGGCTTACTTTACGCCGAAATAACATCTCCAGTACGCGGAACTCGATTTGGTGTACTCCGAAATGCAAAAACCTGTTATTCCCAAACGGTAAACCCAAACAGTCCCAGCTTTCGTTTTGTGCGCTGTTCGGTTCAATTCTCAATCGGTTTGACAGTTTGCTTGAGCACGCACTTCCTGTGGCATCGCGCGACCATGCTTTGTGCCGGTGTTTTGTGGCTCTAGACTTGAAATAATGTCTCGAAGCGACATTGTTGAACGTGGTCAGCCATTCAGTGACAAAGAATCTAGGTATTCCTGGAAGTGGGAATGGCACTTTCAGGCCAAATAACACAAGATTGTCAGTTTTCTTGTTTTCTGTCTGTGTTTTGCTTGTTGGTGAAGGCATAATTTAGTTGCTCAATCTTCTTGGGGGGGGGGGGGGGGGGGGGGTCATTTTAGGTAAAAAAAATCTCAATTTATTTTTCAAATTTTCTATGAGTTTTTTTCTATTTCACCACTATATATATTTATATTTCTTCTTTTTTTTCCCCCACCAGGGGCCAGACCCCCGCCTTTGTAAGCTGAACTCACTTTTTCCAATGCTAGGCCCTGATAGCACATCGGGACAAATGATCACAAGGATGCAGTACAGAGAGCTCATAGACGTTCAAATTACCTGTTTCTTTATCAGGAAGTTGAGTGATACAGTAACAAAACTGGAAGGAGAAATTATCCGAGCAGAAGACTTAGTGACAATGTGCGAAATGATTGCCGAATGGAACCTGAATACACTTTCTTCCAACAGATTACTCTTTTTGGCTTGACTCATTACACCTTGTAATTTTGGGGGTAGGCAGGTCTGTGTTCCCCCAGGTCTGTTCCTCAGGTCTGTGTTTCCCCAGGTCTGTTCCTCAGGTCTGTGTTCCCCCAAGTCTGTGTTTCCCCAGGTGTGTTCCTCAAGTCTGTGTTCCCCCAGGTCTGTTCCTCAGGTCTGTGTTCCCCCAGGTATGTGTTCCCGCAGGTCTGTGTTTCCCCAAGTCTGTGTTTCCCCAGGTCTGTGTTCTCCCAGGTCTGTTCCTCAGGTCTGTGTTCTCCCAAGTCTGTGTTCCCCCAGGTTTGTTCCTCAGGTCTGTGTTCCCCCAAGTCTGTGTTTCCCCAGGTCTGTTCCCCCAGGTCTGTTTCTCAGGTCTGTGTTCCCCAGGTCTGTTTCCCTTTGTCTGTGTTCCACAAGATCTGTTTCTCAGGTCTGTGTTCCCCCAGGTCTGCTCCCCAAGGTATGTGTTCCCCCAGGTCTGTGATCCCCCAGGTCTGTGTTCCCCCAGTTATGTTTCTCAGGTCTGTGTTCCACCAGGTCTGTTCCTCAGGTCTGTGTTTCCCCAGGTCTGTTCCCCAGGTCTGTGTTCCCCCAAGTCTGTGTTCCCCCTGGTGTGTTCTTCAGGTCTGTGTTCCTCCAGGTCTGTTCCTCAGGTTAGTCATCCCCCAGATCTCTGTTCCCTGAGGTCTAATTTCCTCTGTGTCTCTATTTCCCAAGGTCTATATACTAATAAATAATGTTGTGTGTGTGTGTGTGTGTTTTTTTTTAATGATTAATGTGTCCATCACCTTCGCAATATACTCTCACTCTCTCTTTCTCTCTCTGTTTTTTCCCTCTATGTCACTCAAACTTTGCTTGCAACAACTGCATTTTTGAATATAATTCTTCCTGTCCAATTGTTGTGAGTAAGATTATGTTGTCTCACACTCTTACCCTAACCTTTGTGGGATGTTGTATTCTGCAGATTCAGGATGCCGATCATCTCTTTGCCAGCCAAAGCAAGTCCTTTCAAGTGACCATTCAAGTGACCATTCAAGTGACCATTCAAGTGTTCAGTTTCCTGCTCTACTCAAAGAGGCACTGTCAGGTGGGGGGGGGGGGGGGGGGGTGGGGGGGGAGATAAATGCAAAAAACATTGTTGTATTTTTTGCCAACAAGTCAATGTAAAAATGTCTACCCACCTTGAATGAGTTCACAAAGAAGAGCCAGAGGTAGCTCAGATTTTGGCAGTGAAAAAAGAAACTTGCTTCGCCGACAAGCTTACCTTGGATCCACGAGTCGTCGCCATCTTGAAACTGCAACTCGTCAGTAACTAGAGTTATCTGTCCTTGGGCTGTGTGTTTCGGCAAGTCGGAAACTTTTTCACACGCTTTGGTGTGTGAACTAATATACACACAAAATTGACGAAAGTGCACAAAAAGGTTCCAGCCTTGAAAACTTCTCAGAACCCTCATTTGACACTTTTCTGCTAGAAACAGTAGTAAACAAAGTGGGTCCCTATTTCATAAACCGACTTTTTTTTAAAACAGTTTTTTGAAAAGGTAATTGAAAAAATGAAAGACGATGACATTTTCAGATTCGCTTCTCTTAAAGGCTGCCCTTTACGTAGCGTTCATTAATTAATTCCTATTGTTTACATGTGCCAATAATGTTATAAAACTGTACCTAAAGGGATATAATAAAGATTGGCTGTAGCTTTCGAACACAGAAAAAATTATTGCAGTATTGCAAAGTGGTGTTGATAGTGTCGAATGTAAACGGAACAGTCTCAAAGTGAAAGTGGATGTTTTCCGGAAATTGCGAAGTTAACAAGAATACAGAAAAGCTCGCTTTCCTGCTTAGCACAATACACTACCGCGCTAATCTGGCGTGTCAATATCACTACGTTTTGCACGTGGAAGGTGAGCGATTACCCCCCGCGGGTTAGGGGGAAGAATTTACCCGATGCTCCCCATGTCGTAAGAGGCGACTAACGGATTTTGTTTCTCCTTTTACCCTTGTTAAGTGTTTCTTGTATAGAATATTATATAGTCAATTTTTGTACAGAATTTAGTCAAGCAGTATGTAAGAAATGTTAAGTCCTTTGTACTGGAAACTTGAATTCTCCCAGTTAGGTAATATATTGTACTACGTTGCAAGCCCTTGGAGCAAATTTTTGATTAGTGCTTTTGTGAACAAGAAACAATTGACAAGTGGCTCTATCCCATCTTCCCCCTTTCCCCGTCGCGAAATAACCCTTCGTGGTTGAAAACGACGTTAAACACCAAATTAAGAAAGAAAGGTGAGCGATTTCCTTCACGCGGGGATTGACGAAGCTGTACTGTCTGTGTTGACAGTCTAAAAATAGCCTAAGTCCTGGAGAACTGTTGCTAAACATAGCAATAAACTTTATAAAGAATTAATTATTTCTCGTAATTGGTAAGGACTTCAAACCTAAAACTTTGCAGGAAGCTTAATTTATACATCCCCGCAACGATGGGAAAAGCCCTGGAAGTAATTAAAATTATTAAATAGGACTATGTCAGCCTTTAAAGTATGGGGAAAGACTGTTCTCAAGAAGACACATTGATAAGTTGCAGACTCCCCGAACTTGGAAGACTTTCTAAGATATTGAGGGATACGTCTGGAATGATAATTAGTACTATCAACCAGGCTATAGCATGGTTACACTTGGTCACAAACAGGAGTGTACTCCGAATGATATGGTTTTTGGAGACACTGGAAGATAGTCAATGTTTTTAAATTGCTATATGTGTGTGTTACAATATTGGTTGAAAATAACAATAATGAATGAAAACAGGATACCAAGAAAAGCGTATAATATGCTCTTGAAGTTGGATGAAAAGGATTAAACAAATTGGGCCACCAATGTTCACCTGGGTTTGTATAGATTTGGATTTGTATGGGAAAACCCAGGAGTTCAGTCAATCCCTGTATTTGTTCAAACATGTATGCAATGGTTAATTGATTGCAATGTCAAAATTGGTCCAGCCGCAAGACCCTTGCAAGTTTTCGAATGGGATTAGCAGTTACAGAGCCAAATAAGCACAGCCATGATAAAACTAAATTAACTACGGCATTTTTCTGTCCTTTTTGTAAAACATGTATTGAAAGTGATGTGCATTTTGTATTTGTATGCCTAGCGTATGAAGATTTGCGTGCAGAGTTGATTGCAGCAAAATAATACAGGATACCATGTATGTTTCGATTGTCAACACAATTGTACAGTCACAGAACCCTGCGCAGCTGCACATGTTAGAAAACTGGCCATTTTTTATTTGAAAGCCAAAAACACAAAAAGAAGTTGTATTTGGTTAAGTTGATGGTATTGTAATACGTTTTGTCCAGGAAAACTATGTCAGTTTATTACATGACAACATTTGTTTTATTGATCACACGTTCATATTTTTTGCAAGAGCGTATATATAGGTTACACACTCCGAGTTCTAAATATCGTGCATATTTTCCCTAGGGTCGATTTTCAGGTATTACCGAGCCTCTGGCGAGGTAATACCTGGAAATCTACCCGAGGGAAAATATGCACGATATTTAGGACGAGGTGTGTAAGCTTTTTATCCCATTACTCCGACGTTTTCATTAAAAAACACCACTTTTTGACACAAACTCTGCGAGTGCCTGTTTTCTGCTGGCCAAACCTTCAGCGACCGCAAATCGTGTCATCAAATTCATGTGCGAAACGAGAAACGAGTCCCCTTGTGTCTTTTCGGTAAACGCGCCATAAAAGGTCTGCTTTTGTATTTAGTCATCAATACTGCTTAAGAAAACGAATTACAGAGACTGCGCAGTTCAATGCATTCGAAACTGTGCAGTTACCGGCCGGTTTCAGTCGGTGACCCACTGAGTCGGTTGTCAGAGGCATTACGCCAAAAAGACTGCGAGTGTGTGATTTTACAAGCGATGAGGATGATTGCTGAATTTGTGCTTATTCGAGCTGTTGTGCTTCAGTGTTCAAATTTGGATTACTTACTTCTTCAATCGTCATTTAGGTGAGCCTTACTTTGATGCCTGGCTTTCAGTCTTAGGCCAGTAAGTTATCTGTACTGTACTGTGGTAAGCTTAGTTTTGTTCTGCTGGTCTATTCAATGTAGGTCAAAACTTGTAAATCTATCTGCCTGCATGACCTGAACCTACACACCGTTGTTTACTTTAAAATTGAAAAATAACACACGCAAGAACCGACCTCCTTCGTCACCTTTTATTTTAACCGTATCTCAACTTTGTAAGTGGCAATTTCCATGTTGCTGATCAAGCTTAGCCTGTATTTCTGTAGACAGATCTGCAGCAGACGACAGATGGGACAGCCTTGTTCTGTTGAACCAGATTTAGCAATCAATGCTCTAAAAGCGATAGCAAATGAACAAAACTGTAAGCATACTGTTTTAGTTTAATTCTTATTTCGTCGCTCAGGATTTTGAATCAGGATTTTGTTGTCGGGATTGATCTAAGCGGTTGCCGATGAAGAGAACCAGAGTTGTGCGCCTTGAATCACTGTCTGTCTCTATCGCTCTCTCGCTCTCTCTCTCTCTCTCTTCTACCGCTTCGGCCAACTGATAATCTTCCGCCAGCACTTTTCACCCCAGCAGATTATGTGTATTCTTTGTTGTTTTCTTTATTTCTTCAATGTTAAAATGTATGTAGATCGTTAGCTAAACGTGAGTTCGACTTTTATACCGCAGAATATTTCAATCGTTTTGCTAAAGAAAGTAGTGTCCGAGTTAACGATAAATATGCCGATGACCTCTCTAAATTATTCAATTGTACTCTGAGATCAAAGACAATGACCAATGACAGGTGAGATCGAGACTCGGTTGTGATGGATAATTCATATGGTTGTGATGGATAATCCAAAATAATCACCTCCTCAGCTAACAGAGACAAAGAGGCAGGTCATGGGATAAATATTGATATCGTATGTTAAAAAGGTATGTGAATATGCGGATGATTGGGGAACAAATGCAGCGGACATGCATGTGAAATTCATGAAGAAGTGTCAGATATGCATGCACATGTGACTAACCCAGTACCCCCCGTGGGTTAGGGGGAGTCCCATATTGGTTGGGACTAGAAAGAATTTACCCGATGCTACCCTGCATGTCGTAAGAGGCGACTAACGGTTCTGTTTCTTCTCTTCTTTTGTCTTATTTCTGCCTTACCAGTCCTTTCACCTATATTTCCTTCCAAGAAAACTCTCCCTACTATTCCCTGCAGTTTTCCAATTCTTTTCTTGTTGTCTTATTTCTACCTGACTGGATCCATCACCTTTATTTCACTTACCAAAAGTCTTCTTTTCCACATCCTTATTTCTCTGCACCCCGCATGTCGTATGAGGCGACTAACGGATTCTGTTTCTCCTTTAACCCTTGTTGAGTGGTTCTTGTATAGAATATAGTCAATGTTTGTAAAGATTTTAGTCAAGCAGTATGTAAGAAATGTTTAGTCCTTTGTACTGGAAACTTGCATTCTCCCAGTAAGGTCATATATTGTACTACGTTGCAAGCTCCTGGAGCAATTTTTTTGATTAGTGCTTTTGTGAACAAGAAACACTTAACAAGTGGCTCTATCCCATCTCCCCCCTTTCCCCTATCCCATCTCCCCCTTTCCCTCGTCGCGATATAACCTTCGTGGTTGAAAACGACGTTAAACACCAAATAAAGAAAGAAAGAAAGACTAACCCAGTATCAAGTATGCCTGTGTGCCGAATATTTTCATATGAATTTCTGTTTGTTAATGTTATGGTGTATCACCCTATTTATGGGCTGAGGAATAAGTATTCTTGAGTCCTGAATACCTGAGGCATTTACATATATACTTTTATGCAGTATATGCTTTTGTTTTCTTCCAAGACAAATTACCAGAAGGAATGTCACTAGTTTTCGTATACTGTTTGAATTCCATGGACCATTTTCACCAAAGGGATTACTGAATAATCTCATGTCTGTTGTAAATTTTGGCCCATGACTTGTGGAGATATTACAATTTGGTGAAAATTAGGCTCGTTTTATGTAAAATATGCTGATTATTTGTTATTTTAGTTTCATCATTTTTCATAAATGTGCTTGGTTAATGTTTCAAATTAAATTTGCTGTTGTAGTTCATTCGGTGTTTTGCTCACAAAAAGTGTTTTGTCAGTTAACATTGATTTAAATAAAATTGGCTGACTAAACTTGATCCATTTGTCTTGAGTGTTTGCATCCATGTCTATAATAGGAGCGTTACAGACTTCACAAATAATGCTACAAATTGCGGATTAGCCAATGGACGAATGAATGTTCTGTTGAATGTTGAATACTGTACAGAATGCATGACCTTTTTTCTTTTTTTTTTAATAGTGGTGAGGCCCTCTACCACCAAAACGAATGTTTAGTCCAAGGCCGAATGCATTAATATGCCTGTGGCTAAATGGCTTTTAGCCATTGGTTAGACATTTATTTGTAACCATAGGCTAAGAAATTCCATTTTCGGACATAGGCTCATTCCTGAACATCACAATTCGTATTTGGTGTGGCGGCAAATTTAATGTGTCCAGGCTTATTATGACTTTCCACAATTGACGATGAGTTACTGATATCGAAACGCACACACACACACAAGAAACAGGGGCGGATCACAGCATGGTTAAGAGGGGGGGGGGGGGTTCAAATGTCTTTTAGGGAGAGTTCGACAACGCGAAACAGTTAATTGAGGACGCGAAGTGTTTAAACCATCTAGGGGGGTCTGGGGGCATGCCCCCCCCTCCCCTGGAATTCCTCTAATACACCTTCCAAAAAGTATATTTAGGAAGACAAATTTGGATCAAAACAAGGACAATTGACCAATCTGGTGTAACCTGAGACAGCAAATTGCCGACCTACTTTCTAAAACTGTCACTTAAAAGACAAAGGCCTGCTCCTATAGGGTCTGGGGGCATGCCCCCCCGGAACAGTTTTGATATAAATCAAGGAAAATGGAGCAATCTGGTGCAACCTGAGCCATCAGTTTTTCTTTGTTTTTAATTTAAAAAAAAAAATTTAAGCGGGGGGGGGGGGGGGGGGGGAGGGGATTTCCGGAAACCCCCCCTGGATCCGCCCCTGAGAGAACAAGGTGGAACTTCCAAATTTAGGCTCCAAACAGCAGAATCAGGTTTGGAACCCAGTTTGGTAGTTTGGTCGTCGGTGTGTATCTCAAGGAACCCACTAGTACAAAAAAGAAACCCACTTTTCCAAACTTTTCCAAAGTCAGCAACATCGAAGTTTGTTTAGATATTTTTCTTTTTTACTCATATTCGGATCATTTACAACTAAATGAAGCTGTATAGTGCTTTTTGAAGTGCTCACTAGTTTAGAACATGTGGAACCCAGTTGACATAATGTTAGCAATAAACCCAGTTGGGTGGCCTTGCATGTATGTGTGTGTGTGTGTGTCTGTCTGTCTGTCTGTCTGTGTGTGTGTGTGTACAATACATTGCGAACTGTCATTTCAAAACAAAAAAGTGCTTATTTAGAGAGAGTAAGAGAGACAGAGAACGAACGATCGAAAGAACGAACGAACGATGTTTATTCCTTAAGAATAAATTTGTTTTAGGTTGATGCCTTGACTTACAATCTGTCTCTGCTAAAACTTAAATATTTGGTCTTAAAATCATTCAATCTGGACTATCCATGTTATGCAACGTTTTAATCATATTAGGAATATTCAGATCCTTCAACGACGGGCGAAGTGGCGCAGTGGTAAGACGTCGGCCTCCTAATCGTGAGTTCGAATCCCGGTCGCTGCCGCCTGGTGGGTTAAGAGTGGAGATTTTTCCGATCTCCCAGGTCAACTTATGTGCAGACCTGCTAGTGACTTAACCCCCTTCATGTGTACACGCAAGCACAAGACCAAGTACGCACGGAAAAGATCCTGTAATCTATGTCGGAGTTCGGTTGGTTATGGAAACAAGAAAAAAACCAGCATGCCTACCCAACGAAAGCAGAGTGAAGCTGACTATGCTCTCAGAGTATAGTGTGGGGAACCCAAATAGGCAAACAAGCTCACACGTCACCAGAATTTCTGGAACGCTGAAGAAGAAGAAGACCCTTCAACAACACTTGAGTTGATTTAATTTTAATTGTATTTCAAACATGTTTTTAAACATACAATATTATGATTTCTTGCTGGCCTTTAAGTGAAACTTTGTTGAAGGTCCCAGGTAGATCAGATTTGAGGATATGATACTTGGTAAACGTTTGTCATTACGTTATTCGCAATTTAACTATGCTTAGTTATTTCTAGTCCTTACGGCAGGGCAATAACCCCTTGAAAAATACCTCGGAAAATGTTTTAATGGTTTTGGGTAGTTTAACTCCTGAAGTTTACAAATCCGCAGGATGACATCTTTAAATCCTTGGGCAAATTGAGACAAAATTAATTATAGGAAAATTAGCAAATGTTGATATTGTTTTGTTTAGACACAAAAGGCATTCCATAGAAAAAAGGGCTAGAATGGCGTCATAACTTTTTGACGTCGGGAAAACGTAATGAGTAATATGACGACACGTACAGTATGGCCTGTAGTGCTGTCCGTGTCCGTACTTGAGCTCCTCTTCCAAGACAAAAAACAAAGGCATTTGACGTGTTTCATTCTGCTAAATGGAAACAATTTGCACATGAGTGTGTATGGAATTACATCCAGGCTGAGAAGATGTGAAACCTGTGTTATTCGTGAACTTGCGATTAGTGCGTATGGTGTTCCAAAGCACAGGTTTCACTGTCGAAGATAAAACTTGTAAATTGATCTTACAAAATGGCGGGCGATGATCAAAGAACATCGTGAGAGACTAGTTTTCTCCGATTTGATTGTTTACCAGACGATAGAGCTATTTTAGAGGGAAGCGTATGCCATCTGATGACAGCTGTTCATTAACCAGTGTGTTCGTAGGAGTGCTTGATTTCTCTGCAGAAGATCCATGCGTGAAAATCGGTGAAGTCTTTCAGCAAATGTCGCAGTTTGTAAGCGAGTGCTACAGGTGCAAAATCTCAAACAACATATCACGTGAGAGATATGAAACCTGGCTAGCTAGAACCTCCAAGCACCAGTCCACATAAATCAAAAACTACCGCCCACATCAGCCCATTGCTGAACGTCCATCTGAAAAGGGCTGTATTGCAATTCTACGGGGATCTTCCAAATCTTGATCCAGTTGACTTCGGGTGGTTGTAGGATGGGCAGAAAACCGCCTGGAGTAGAACCTACACCAACTGAAGTCATGCTAATTTTGAAGTGTGGCTGTGGAGAAATTTACCATGTGCAACAGCATGCTGTGGTTGCGCAGTCGGTCAATGTGCGTGTGCCATCTTATGTCGATGTCTACTCCTTGGAAATTGCACAAATCCGCACTGGTCATCCATCGTAGTCATCCGCACTGGGCATGTGCAACAGTCACCTTCACCGGTCACCCGCACTGGTCATCTGGATCGGTCATCCACACTGGTCATCCTTTGCGGTCATCCGCACTGGTCATCCTTTTGCGATCATCTGCATCGGTCATCCGCACTATTCATCCTTCATGATCATCTGCACTGGTCATCCGCACTGGTTATCCTTCATGATCATCTGCACTGGTCATCCGCACTGGTCCTCCTTCATGATCATCTGCACTGGTCATCCGCACAGATCATCCTTCATGATCATCTGCACTGGTCATCCGTACAGGTCATCCTTCGTGATCATCTGCACTGGTCATCTGCACTAGTCATCGTTCATGATAATCTGCACTGGTCATCCGCACTAATCATCCGCACTCGTCATCCACACTGGTCATTTTTCATGATCATCTGCACTGGACATCCGCACCGGTAATCCGCACTGGTCATCTGTACTGGTCATCCTTCATGGTCATCTGCACAGGTCATCCACACAGGTCATCCACACTGGTCATCCGCACTGGCAATTCTCACCGGTCACCCGTATTGGTAATCTACATGACATCCTGCGTAATCATCGGGCGTTGGCATTTATTGGTCATCAGGCATAGTCATCCGCTACCATTTCGGCAATTGAAAAAAAGGATCGATGGTGGCTGCCCTCAAACTGGAAACTCACTGCATGACCATGTCATCTTGTGTGGTAAACCAGCGTGGTCATCCCGCCTGGTCATCTGGAGTGGTAAACTACACATCATGGTTGAAAACGACGTTAAACACCAAATAAAGAAAGAAAGAAACTACACATCATCCTGTGTGGTCATCGGCGAGGTAAAGTGCATACTAACCAGTGTCCCTGGTTCGTCGCCATGACCTTTACGTTATGAGATAGAGGTCTTTTGTATGTGAGATATGGTACATCAGGATTAGCCTCTTGACATGACGCCTAATACACCTCCTCGGGGCGTCACTAACTGACACAACACTGTGTATATGGTGTCAAAAGGGATTCCATATGACGAATCGCTTGGCGCTGTGACACCTTACAAGGCCTTTCGTCTGATGTATGCATTCCTCACCTGACTAGATCTTCTTAAAAAAGAGCACAAGATAACTTTAAGTTATTGTGGGTATTACAGCCACTTTTCCAGGATTAAGTTGTTATCTGCTTGCTCACCGACCAAGTCACTCATTGATTCTGGAACCCACCAGGATGGTAGGGCCACTTCAACGACGAGCGCTTCATAAGCTGTCTCCACCTCTATAGCGGCTGTGAGCAATTTTTGGGAAGTTGCAAAACATTTCCCAATCCACTCTGTGATGATATCTGTCCCTCTGTTCATTTGTCTTCTCTATCTTCTCTTGAGCCCGCCTGTTCTTGTTACATGGCCATACAATCTCAGCTTCGTCTTCTTGACAGTGATCTTTGTAGTGATGCACGTGCTAAGTGATGGTTTTGCAGACATTAAAATATATGACCTTGAAATTGTTTGACCTTGAAAACGTGTGACCTTCAGTGTTGGTGAACGTTTTTATTCATGGCAAGTTTTAAGAAGATGAACACATTTCGTCATTTTATCTTCAAAAATAGTATAATCCTTCATCATTTAAATGAACATTTGACATTCATATGACCTTGAAATGCGATGAAGGTCAAGCAAAGTGCAACAGTAATCAAAGCCCACAACACATATAAGCTTAAACCATTAGCTGTAACTGAAAAAATATATTGCTAAAACTAACTATATCATCCTGCTCCGTTAACCAGTTTTAACGGTCCCTCAACAGACCAGCCATTCGGGTTATAGTGTCTGCTAATCATGTAACTGTTGTTATGCATATTAACTCCCGTTTTATCTCCCGGAAAACATAAATAAATACAGTTCTGCTAGTTTATAGCATGCAGTTTTGACTATTTTGCAGTCTGGAATCCATCTTGTCCGCCATCTTGAATACATCAAAATGCCCAAGGATGACAGAGTGTCATCCGTCGGATCTGTAATCTACAGACATCACAGAGTTTAAAACAGTCAAAACATTCTCCGAGGTATTTTTTGAGGGGTTAAGGTCAAAATTGGGAAATGACGACATGACGCACACACACAGTCACACACACACACACACACACACACACACACACACACACACACACACACACACACACACACACACTCACGCAGACGCACAAACACACACACAAACACACACACACACACACACATACACACACACAGATACCCACACACAGATACACACACACGCACACACACATAATTATATACTTTGCGAGACGAACCTCGCTTGATCTCCGCTCTTGTTAAAACATTCAGCCATTACTTGACTAAAATGTGATCTCTATTGAACCAACACTTCGTTTTCAGTAAGAGTTGTATCTTTAATAAAGTGTTCAGTTTCTACTGGTCTTTATTTTCAGCATCTGCTCAACAGAATGCAGGAAATCTGTATTGTCCGATGACATGGGCTGAAGGGCAACAGGTCACATTGGAGTTCCACATTGACGAGTCACTCTTCCCGTCTCAGTGCACGGGAGGTACGGACAATAAGCCCTACTTTCAGAGGAGTTTAACCTCAACAGGAACGCCTGCAATATTTTGCCGAATAGCCGACATCACAACTATCAATGCTTGTACTACATCGTTTTCCGCTGGTTCACTTGGTTGTGGATGCATAGTAAGGAACGGGAGCTACGTGCTGCAGTACAACTTCGTGGCAAACACTTCTCATAACGGATGGTGGTCTGCTAATTTGCAGTGTGGTGACGCAATTGCAACTCAGATGCTTACCTTCACGGCAACACAGTGTGACAATATAACAGTACAAGGTTAGTTGAGTATCGTTTACTTTTCCTGCTCTGTTTTGTAGTGTGTGTGTGTGTGTGTGTGTGTGTGTGTGTGTGTGTGTGTGTGTGTGTGTGTGTGTGTGTGTGTGTGTGTGTGTGTGTGTGTGAGAAATATAGACACACACACACACACACACACACACACACACACGGTGATGTTTTTGGTTGAATTTGTGTAAGTGTGTTGGTGTGTGTGTGTATGCGCGTGTGTGTCAGTCTGTCTGTGTGTTTGTGGTTGTATTGATGTTTTTATTTTAATTTTGTTATTTACACTTATTTATTTTTTACAAATGCAACACGAGCAAACATTGAGAACATTATGAACGTACTACCTGCTTAATAATAATACAGTCAGATAATAATACAGTTAAACAAAACAAACAAACAACCAAACAAAAAAAGACTTAAATATATATAAAACACAATAAAAAGTCCAAAACCGAGCCAGAATGTCGCATCTTTTTAAAATCCAAATTGTAATAATACTTAATAATAATACAGTCAACAAACAAACAAACAAAACAAACAAACAACCAAACAAAAAAAGACTTGTATATGACTAAGTGCCAAAAGGTGCTCACAGAACAGAAGACGACTTTGTTTTACAATAAAAATGTTTCTAAAAACGTGTGTCTGCTGAAAATTGGTGTGTTTGTGGATGAATGTGCGAAGAGATAGTGGACATAATTTCGTGTGTCTGACTTGAACGGTTTTGAAGTTATCTTTGTTTAAAGTCAAAAATAACGCCAAAACCGGCCATCTGAAAACGGACATCGTGATACCTCGTGTTTTGAATATGCCACAGAAAAATAACAAGAAGCACAAATGAATTGCATTTAGTTTGATTGAATGCCTGAAACATCGCTTTACAGACGAGAACAAACGTCAAATCTAAATCTCGAGAGAATTTTTTTTTCTTCGATAACCGAATTTTAAGGTGTCGCACGCAAGATGTGTCGTCATCACGGCATACATTTTTCAATCGCAGATATTTACTAAATTTCTTTTTCAAAAACTCTGGAATTGATGTCGACACGTCAAGCGATAACGGTGTATCAAACTGCTGTCTTTCAAGTAATCCAGCAAAAACTGCAGAACTTTTGAACAGCATTTTTGAAAACGATTTGAAAATTTCGTCATATCTTGCGTGCGGCAAAATGTTTGGTAATTAACGGTTATTTTCTTTTAAAAACAAAATTTACATGTACAAAGATCTACTTCATCTACGGAACCACGTGACACATTCTGTGTTCAAAATTTGTGAAGAAATCACGAACCACGAATGCGCTATCAAGTGTTGAAATTATGTCGTCAACATCTTTTCAGATCTTGCGTGCGACACCATCTTGCGTTCAACATAAAATGTCACTACCTTATCGAGTTTAATGGGTAAAACTAACTATTTGTTGTCTTAGTTTAATCTTCTTAATTAAAAGCGTAATAAAACCGAACTTCCAAGATGAATTTTAATTGAGATTAGCGAAAGAGCGGGCACGCAAGTCGACCTTAAAGTAAAAGAATGATAACACGAGCGTTTGTCGTGTTGTCTTGGGTGCAACACATTGTCCAAAAAGGAAAATGTATATTTTTCTCAGACGTTTTTTAAGTTGAAACCTTGAAACTTCACACACATTTGGGGTTTAATCGCCCCCATGCATGGTAAAAGTCTTGTTGACCCTTGTCAGATTTCAAGGTCACGGCTGGGTCACATGTGGTTCAGAAAACGGATGAAACATATTTTTTCAGAGATTTTTGAAGCTAGAACCTTCAAACTTCAAACAACGCTTTTGCTTAATGATTGTTCAACATGGAGAATTCAAGGTTGATCCTTGAGAAATGTGAAGGTCATAGCAGGGTCTCGTGTGGGTAAAAATAACCATAACCTTTTTCTCAGAGTTTTTCAAAGCAAGAACCTTGAAAGTTCACATTTTTGGGCTTAATAGCCTCCATACACGGTTAAAGTCTTGTTGACCTTTGTCGAATCTCAAGGTCACATATGGGCAAATCAAAAACACGAAAATGCATCATTATCTCAGTTGTTTTTAAAGGGAGAGCCTTCAAACATCACACAACTCTCAATGATTCTCCGACTTAAAGAAGTTAAGGTAGATCCTTGTCACATGTCAAGGTCAAAGTGGCGTTATGGTTTGGGTAAAAAAAAAAGGAAATTGTATTGAACTTCAATTTATATAAAACCAAAGTCTGGTTGATCTGTTTTAAGATTTAAGGTCAAATCTGTTATTTAAGGTCAAATCAAATAGAAATTTGTTGATGCTTAAATCTTTGAAACTTCCAACAGGTTTGAGGTTTGACAACTTCTGGACTTTGAAATCTGGTATGGTTGATCCTGGTAATATAATTGGTCAAAACATCAAGATCAACAATTATAAAATAAGCACTTTCACCAATGTCAAGTGAGCAATAGCAGCAAACGTGAGTCTTATAAAGATTATCACTTTTTGTGTGACCTCAACTTGACCCCTCTGAATGCTCTCAATCATGGAAATTGACCACACTTTGATTATAACCAAACAACATCAAAACTTTGGAATGTGTGAAGTTTCAAAGGTGTTGCTTAAAAGGCGTTCGTGAAAATGACAATTGTATGTGTCTGACTTCAATGCGACCCCGCTGCGACCTTGACGTTTGATTTTATCAACCAGACTTTCATCATGTGTGAATGACTTCAAACACTATAAAACTAGTTGAAGAAATTGACAATTTTTCAAAGTTTAAGCCAGATGGCACTGCTGTGACCTTGAAATTTGACAAACATTAACCAGACGGTCACCTTTTTTAGAAAATATCCTTAAAGGATCTTTAACCTTACTGTGACCTTGGAATTTGATGAGGTTTAATTTAACTTGCGTAGTGTGCCAAGTTTCAAGGCCCTAGCTTCAAAAACATATGAGAAAACCTCATTGAAAAATGTATATGTTTGACCTCAACGCGACCCTGCTGTGACCTTGACTTTTTCAACCAGACTTTAATCGTGTGTGAACATTATACACTAGAACTGTGTGTATTTTCAAAGCTCGTGCTACAAACGCGCTGAATAAATTGAAAATATTCCACATTTGGACCAGATGTGACCCCGCTGTGACCTTGAACTTTGACAAAGATTAACCAGCAGGTCACTTTTAATGAGGTTTTATAAAAATGCTGAAAGTATGTGAAGTATGTAAAGTCTAACTGATCTAGTATTAAAACATGTAAGACGTGACAACGACAATTTTCCAGTTTGCAAAGGAAATTTAACCTCGCTGTGACCTTGAAATTCAATGTTGTTTAATGTGATGTGCACCATACCTGGAGGTCATTATAATTTGGTTGTGTGCCAAGTTTCAAAGCCCTAGCTTTAAAAACGTGCGAGATAACCTTAATGCTATGACTCAGTGCCGTTTTGAATGATATAACGAACAAAATTATCGTTATTTGTAAAATCATTTGGGTAAATTTATCTTTTCTTTTCGTAATTGGGTTCCAGCATATGTTGTCTTAACAAAAATCACAATATCAGTCGTGTTTGTCAACTTTTATTTTTTAGCCCCTTTGTCCGCTTTTCGTATGCACCTTTTGGCACTTAGTCATATACATATTTATATACAATAAATAAAAATAACACAATAAAAAGTCCAAAACCGAGCCAGAATGTCGCATCTTTTTAAAATCCAAATTTTCGGCCCGCAGGCCTTCTTTAAGGTGCACAGACCAAGCGTCTATAGTTAATAAAAAAAGAGTTTTTTTTTTTAAAGATGCGACATTCTGGCTCGGTTTTGGACTTTTTATTGTGTTGTTTAAATAAGCTTTGTTAAGCTTTAAAAAGTCTTCCAGCCTTCATTGTGTGGAGTGGTGCAGAGGAAAACTAGTTTCTTGAATTCTGTATATATATCCCATGAGCTGCTTCTTTGTCTCTGTTACTTCAGTATGGGTATATATGTTGTATTTTTGAAGCTCAATAAATACATCATGGACTCCAAAAAAATATATGATAGTGCAGATTCCGATTTGGGCAAAGAACTACTTTCCTCCCGACCTTTGACCTCGCGCCGAACAATGTGACACATTTGTACGACGTTCCAAAATCGTATCGTATCGCACGGCTCAGAAAACCATATCAGTTGCACGCAAAAATGAATCTCGGAACTGATCTGATGTATGGGATGCAATAAACAAACGTTTTTTTCATTATGAAAGCAATGCAGGTCGAAAAAAACGAACATTCAACTTACAAGATACACAGATGCTAGCGAACGATCGAACCTATTCATTCTCTGTTTGCTATCTGTGTGTCGACAAGCATCGCTACCCTAGGAATAATCCAAAAAAGAATATGCAACACAACAGAAAGAAAATGTGCTCCCTCAATACTGTTTCGAACGTTTTCTCCGTGTCCCTAAGTACTGCAGACCGGTTTACAAGAACATACTCTGTTACATACAGTATGAAACACTGCCCTGAAAACCAAAACAAAAGAGTAGTCTCCCTTGCACACGGACAGCACACAGATAAAAAAAAACTAAAGTTTAAGCTGGCACAATCTGAATCCAATCAGAAATATGCTTAAAGGTAGATTGTAATACACTCTTAATGGCTTTGCTGCTAAAGAGTTCTGCCGTGTAAAGGCAGAAGAAAGCAAGTCCATGAAACATAGTTTCGAGAAAATCAACATTTTCATTTGCATCACTGTTTTGGAATGAAAAGCTTTAAATGATTTTTTTGTTTGCTGATAACATGTAGGGCATTATTGTGCGTTTCTGCTATGAATATTAAAACCCTCATTTAATTCATCACTTAGAAATAATGATTTTTGTGGACTTACTGCCTTTTGCCGAATTAATTCCCTAAACTCATTCACTCAAAAATAATGGTAAAAGGCAGTAAGAGGACATACTGCTTTCTGCCAAATTATATCCCGACTTAAATCCTATTTCTAAAAAATGGCAAAAAGCAGCATTGGACTTACTGCTTTCTGCCATATTATATCCTGGTCGATATATCTGGCTGAGAAAAGGGCATAGAGCAGCAAGTGGACTTACTGCTTTCTGCTAATTTATTATCTCAGAAAATTGAAAGTAAAAGAAAATTAGCAACACGCAACACTGCTTTTGGAATTTTTTTTCAAATGTGACTTTACGTCCAGTGATTTCGTGAATTTCTGAATGCACAAACAACTTCCTTTGTGAACAATTTGTTTTTTTCTTTGTGATTAACTGAGACAAATGTTCCCGTTTTCTTAAATGTCAACACATGCTCAAGTTAGTCTTTGTCTTGGTTCCTCGTTTTGCTTATCATTCTGTGGTCGCTCACTCATGATTAACTTTATTGTTAATCCGTTCTTGTGTCATTGATATTGTTTAAAAAGACCATTATTTTTAATACAAGTCTGATACTCTCTTTTGATATTCACAAGACAAATATTGACTTGAACGCAAGTATTACATTAAAATAAAAATCTAAGAAAACGTTTACACACACACACGCTTTTTTCTTGCTGCTTGTCTGTAACAAACACACACACACACACACACACACACACACACACACACACACACACACACACACACACACACACACACACACACACATATATACACACACACACACACACACACTCACACACACACACTGACACACACACACACACACACACACACACACACACACACACACACACACACACATATATATACACACACACACACACACACACACACACACACACTTTTTCTTTCCTTCTCACTGTCTTTCTCGCTTTCGTTTGCTAATAAAAATTAGAATCCAGGATCTGACAATAAGACGTTTTATTTATTGAGTTTGACTAACGATTTCCTAAGTACACAACATTAAAGCAATAGCATGACAAAAAGAACTGGTTTGACAAGCCGCCATTATACCAGAATTAACAATAGATAATCGTGCAGTCTTGATTTTCAAACGACACAAAATTAAAGCAACAGCATGACAAAAAGAAATGGTTTGACAAACCGCCATTATACCAGAGTTAACAATATTATCGTGCAGTGTTCACTTTCAGCTGAAGTGTTCCACTTTTGAACACATTTTTTTTAATTAGTTTTGAAAACTGTGTGATGAACTATAACCATTTGTAGTTGTACACCATGCGCGCTACATTTGCTAGTAGAATTACATAGTAATTCACAGTGTCCACAAACATTGTAGTTGAGTGTTCAACTAGCAAAACCTCAAACCTGCAAACTATGATGTAGTATATATTCATTTATCACCCCATCTACCCCAGTTACAGTCTACATCCCTTCTAAAACTATTCACTGCAATTCTGCCATCCGACTGACGACAATTATCAACTACAGCGATTAACTGAATGTAGATTTTGTCCATGAGCCTGTTTGGATAACTAACAAACAACATACAATCCCCCCCCTCCTCGTCCCCACGTTCTGCATCTCTGCGCTCATCATCTGTTATTGTCAAAATGAAAGTTGTCAGTATTACTCCTCTTCCTCTTCTTTGGCCCATAACCGTCGTATGTTGCTGGCATTTTCATTTGGGCAAGGTCCATTGTGGCCTCTTCTCCTGCAAGCCAAGGTGGTTGTATCTCGCAGTTGCAACCGACCAGCAACGCCTACACATCTGTCAAATGAAAAAGGCAGCAAAAGTGAGACATTTTATTAACAAATCTCCTACCCACCCTCCTTCACATCATCCTTTTCCTCTAGACCAACCTAGACCAATGGTAACTCTTGTCTATTTGCGATCCTTGACGCGAAAATAGCGATCAAGAATTTCGTACCTAATAATAATCTCATTTATTATCTAACTCCTTATGTCCCCAATACTAATGAACAAAATAAACTAACGATCACATCGAAAGTAAAAGAATATGCTTTGAAGGAAACTCCTTCAAAAAATACAACAACTTCTTGACGACAATCAAAATGACGTCAACAGTTATCGAAACTTTGACGTAATTATACTTCGGTTTTCCGACAATTCATAGGCACTTGCTGCATCACATAATTAGATAAACCATAGGTGTCTGACGGTTTTCATAAACACATGACTGCTTTTGACGGAATAACACGTTATTTGTGTAGACTTGACTAACTTGCGTAAATTTCCGCAACACACACATGATTCGTTTGTATCGTGAAAAGTCAGAGGTACATAATAACGTGCTATTGCAGATAAGCTCACAACGAGCCGCATTCAAATTACAAACTGACGACTGCATTGTGAAAAAGGGAAACTTAATCACACGGGTTCACGATGGCTTAGGAGTAAGATAAACCACGCAATAATACATTCTTTGAAAATTGCTCGCTCTTTACGTAGGGCACCTAGGATGTTCCCGTTTATTGAGCGTTCAAATGGAAGGGTGTTTGTACTGTGTGTAAAAGCCTGACAGTATCTGTGATAGTTTATGGGAGGCTTACTGTGCCTTTAACATTGTTCATACAACCGAACAAAATAAATTATTTTGTAAAACGAACATTTGCTCGGTGAATACAACGTCTATTTAATACATTTTCCAAATCAGTTCTGAATGTTCGACTAAGCGGGCAATACCAAAATATATGAGAAATAGTTTCATTTTCATGTTTACAAAAGACACAAAGGGGACTGTCAAGAATGTTTTGAACAAATAACCGGCTAGCAACACCAAGAATGCGATGAAGCGATCTCGTCTGGAACCATCTTAACTGTGTGTCCTTAGTTGTTTTAAAACACTTATCAAAAATCTCTTTCCAGTTCAGGTTGCAAAAATACATGTTCCATCTATTCATGCCTGCATGGTTATCATCAAATTTAATTTCAAAACTCTTCTTCAATTGCCTGTTTACCTCTACAGATAATCTGCCATGGTTTATAATCTCTAATCTGGAAATAATTCAAGGAATGAATCTTTACTTTTCTCTAATATTTTCGTAAGGACTTAATCACTCCCTCAAAGAATAAAAAGTTAGTTTGAACAAAAAGAAAATGTAACCTAAATTCTTCAAAGGTAAAAAAAGTCCATTTAAATGTAGCAACTGATGGACAAACACTTCATCATTTTCAATCCATTCCTTATTTACTATTGTACCGTGGTCTCGTCAAATGTTCAAATTGTAATGTATACATTCGGAAACAAAATCATTCACATTAATTACCTCGCTTAAGGAACAGCATTTCTTATAATGTTTCAAAACAACCTTCCAAAAAGGGTTACCACATCGTTTCATTAACACATTTGCATACTCGGCACCCACTTTAAATATGTCTTTCATTCCAGGTATCATATCAAAAATAAGCTTTTTTTTACATCAAATTCAAACATCTTTAATCTGCGAATCCAATGTATCTTTACTGATGCCACAAAAGTATACATTACAATTATATTCAGACCACCATTGCAATGGTCTCCGACGCGATGACGTCACGCTCCGCGCAAATCGGCATTGTCTCCCCTACATGCGGGAAAACAAATGGTGGCTGTTGAGATAGTAGAGCACTAGTAGTCGCGGCCACATTCGATTCCAGGGCAAAAATGGTAAACAGCTGTTGTGTACGGAGCTGTCACAACCGGTCCGATCGAGAAAAGGAGAAACGTTTCTTTAATGTACCGACAGTTGTCACGGGAAAAGGAAAGGAGATGGAAGAACTGACCTCACGGCGAAGAAGGGAATGGCTGTCCCAAGTTCAGCTCAAAGGACTAACATTCGAGTTGAAGGCAAGAAGAACTGTCTGCTCTGATCACTTTTTGAATGGTATGTATGTTTTTGAAGAAAAATCGTGTTTCTGTTCGTGGGAGAGAATCAGTTTTACGATATTAGTTACAGAAAGCGTTGCATGAAATAAATTGAAAAAAAATTAAAACTGGCTTTTGTCAGTCATTGAACGAAGGCTTGCACACAAAGCAGATTTATTAAAACTGAGTGACGGTTGTCATAACATTAACCAGTTTTGGGGTGACAATCAGATAGTTTAAAGTTCCTGATGAAGTGCGCAGGACAAGGGATGTGTGAGATGGTGTGTGACTGTGAGACCGTGGCTCTGTGTGTGTGTCACTGTGTGTGTGTGTTGCCAACCGTATCTGTGTGTACTGAATGTATGCATACTTTGATGGGATAACAAAGAGAGCACAAATGGTAAAATGTTATTTCAAATTTGTTTTTAGGAGCACCTGCCTACATCCGTGATACCAACAATCCGGACTGGAAACCGACATTGAAGCTGGGACACAGTGACATCAAGGTGGTTGATAGTGACCGGTACAGCAGGCTGTGTCAACGCAAGGTTACAAATGCAGCTGCCACATGCACATCAAGCCAGTCAGTGGATGAAACTACTGAGGCTTCAGTTTACATTGAAGGATGTGGTAGTGGGCTCAGTATCAGCAACAGTGGACTGGAAACTGCCCCCCCTGACACTGATGATGATGGAGGGACTTTCAGCCAAACCGACATTGCTTTCAGCACACTGACGGCTGAGGAAGAAATAATGCTGAGAACTGAACTAAACAGGCTTACTGTGGAAAACTGTGAACTGAAAGAAAAACTGGCAAGCAAAGAAATGACCCTGGAATCATTAAGAGAGCGAGAAGATTCTGTCCGATATTTTACTGGACTGGCAGACTTTTTGACGCTGACTGTTGTGTTTAATTTTGTTCGTGGTAGTATGTCATCAGATAAGAGGCGTGCCCTCTCAGCATTTCAATCACTGATGTTAACACTCATGCACATCAGATTGAATACTCCCCTGCAACATCTTGCTTATATTTTTTGTGTTTCAAAAACTACTTCATCCAAAGTCTTCCATGAAACAATACATGTGTTGTATCACAGACTGAAACCTGTAGTGTTCTGGCCTGACCGGCAAAGTATCAGGACAAGCCTACCAGTTCAGTTTTTGGAGTATCCCTGGAAACGCTGTGTCTCAATAATTGACTGCTTTGAGATTTTTACTGAGAGACCTTCCACTTCAGATGCTAGCGCACTCACATGGTCAAATTATAAGCACAACAACACCATAAAATACTTAATCTCAATCACACCACAGGGGCATATATCATTCTTATCAAGGGGTTGGGGTGGTAGAGTGAGTGACAAGAAAATAACTGAGGAGAGTGGATATTTGAATCATCTTCTTCCAAATGATCTTGTATTAGCAGACAGAGGATTTGATATATGTGAACTCGTTGGGATGAGGGCTGCGGAAGTAAAGATTCCTGCCTTTACCAGAGGCAAAGCTCAACTGACTGCTTTGGAAATTGAATCAACAAGAAGTCTGGCACATCTAAGAATACATGTAGAGCGTGTGATTGGTGTGTTGTGTTCCAAGTATACCATTCTGAACAGCACTATCCCCACAGAGCTTCTGTTTGTACGTAGTGGTGAACAGATTACTACACTTGACAAAATTGTCACAGTTGGTAGTGCTTTAGTCAACATGTGCCCAGGAATCATTTGAGTGACAGTTGTGAATGTCAATTTGCAAAAAAGTGAACTGTGTACATGTGTATTGTAACAATAAATATAAACTAAACACATGATTTTCTCTTGTGTAGAAGTTTTGTATGTAGAACTGTGCAGTGCAAATGCATTTATATTAATCTTGAACAGTTAAAGCTGCTCAGAACCAGCTGAGTTTCTGAAACTGAAAGATTTGTGAGAGAGGCAGAGATAAAAGAAAGAGGTCTGAGTCTGACTGTGCACTGGAACCTGCCATGAGTGACCATTACTGAGTGGAAAATTACATACAATCAGTTACCGCATCGCTGTGCAGATTACGTGTTCAAAGTTACAATCTCATTGGTCATGACACTGCAAGTTCCGTTGCATGAGTAATGTTAACTAAGTGTATGCAGTTAAGTGTCACAAAAACTGATATTGCACTGAAACTCTTATTTAATGATCTTAATTTCATACAACATGCATAAGCATGATCACATCTGAACATCCTCACATGCTCTTTGTTGCTTTAAACAGACATGCTCACACACATGGTAATTGGTATACAACTTTTTGATGACACGTTAACATAATTATAATGCTATGAAAAAGTTAACGGAGTTTGCACACTGGATGGAGTTCACAAATGGTTTATACAGATTGGCTAATTTGAAATCAAGTCCTTTGCACTTTGTTACAATTAGTACATGTATGTATAGACTGATAAAGGTTCTACTGTATGACCAAGGGAGATAAATATTGCAATTGCAGTCTTCATTTCAAGGCTTTTTTCTGCCTCTTGTCAGAACGTGAATTTAATGTTGGTGCACACTGTGAACAATACCACGATCCGGCAGGTCGCCTTTTCAACCCAACACAAGCATAGTGAAACCACTCGAACACACAGTTCTCATCGTCACATGCAATCATACGTCCATGTTCTGGCTGCTGGCAAACACAAAACAAGCGATCTGCTTCATCGTCACTGTCACTTTCAATAGCAACTGCATTTCCTTTTGTTGGTGACACTGACCGGGACCGCTTCTTTTTGTCCAGAGTGGGATTAGTGGGTAAGAGTGCAGCCGACACTGGCTGATGTTCCATCCAGTTGCCAACAAGCTCTGGTAAAATTGCTAATTTAAACAAATGCTGAGCTTTAACAACACATTCATCCCAAAACACTTGATTTGGGAACAAACGCACAACATAGACATCCTTACATGTCCAAACAACAAAGTCACAATATGCACTTTTTGTCAAAAATAACTGCGCCTGACACTGGTAGTAGTAAGAATGATTCTCTTTCAAAGAGAGTTTACCATCAACATACTGCAGGCAAAAAGATCTATCGGCCTGTGCTGCATCAACAATAGTGTTTATTCGGTGATTGTAAGGGCATTTAATTTCTACACACCCAATGCCATGGCAGTCGCACTCCACAATAGCATCAGGTGAGGCTCCCATAAAGGGAAAATCTGGTGGTACATGGAGTCCGCTCTCCCTGATTTGCAGATTTGTGTGTTGACCTCTGGCGAGAGAAATGTAAAGTTCCTTTGCCTTACCCTCATTGTCGATGCCCCAGTTTGTTGCTGTGCTGGTAAATTTAACCTTCTCAGGGTAGCAGATCTTGTAAAGCAAGGACTTGGCCGGCTTCCGTGGGTCTGTGTGACATGCTGCATGTAAGTTTGATGCTGTTATTCTTCCTGCTTTTGCCAGAAACCAGGTTGTGCACTGGGCTTGTTTTCTGGTTTTTTCTTCCAGCAGTCTGCTCTCAGATTCACTTATTTTAATGGCCAATGATCTGCTCTGCTGTTGAAGTTCTGCCAGAGGCAAGCCAACAGACTGCTGCTGGCGTAGTGTCCGAAGGCTGGCTGGCACTTCAGTGGTAGCGGTTTCATCTGCCTTGTAATCGCCACAGTAGGCTGGCAGTACTTTGAGGACATTATGGTCAGAATTTGTTAGCTTGAGCTGACTGAAGAGGTCATTCAGTTCATTTGCATCGGGTACATCCACCACTGGAAGCTGTTTGAGGGTGCTGAATGCTGGTGCTGCAGCTGCAGTCCCATCATCAATTGACTTATCGAGCTTGTCCTTCTTTGCCTTTGCCGAAGAAAAGTCAATTTCTGCAGCAGGTTTCGGCGTTACAGCCTTGACTCCTTGCGGCACTTTCCAGCAGGCTTTCACTCCAGTACATGTTGCCTTCTCTCTTGTGCGGGTGTAGGCATCAATGGTAAAACAAAGTGCACCAACATGCGTACAGGTTTCCCCCACACCAGCCATGCAGGTGCAGTGGGCAGAAATGATTGTTCCATCAGGTGATGCAATCAGCCATGGGGTGAGCGGCTTCTCATTTAGCCTCTGTGAGTGCAGTACCTGTTTGACAAACGGATTTGCACATAATTTTATATTGGAGTTATGTGACGCAGGTGTACACAATTTCATGGGCCACAAACTTTGAGTAGGCATCGCACGGTGAAATATTGTCCGTGCAGTGCAGTGCTGTCACGTGTGAGATGTGACCAATCAGAGAAGAGTATTAACTGAGGTCGCGTTTGTAGAGACGATAGACAGCAGAGCTTTCCAGACCGTTGAAAAGACAAGACGGGTCTCCTGTTGGGTAAAGTTTCTCACCGGGCGCTAGAGGTCGTTGGACTCGTGCCGCGGTATTGAATCGCAGGATTCAACTGCTGTGTTTACAGGTATTTATTGAATTGATATTTTGCTCGGAGATATTATTTTGCTCGGAAATATTGACTTGAGAAATGACCGGGAGAGTCATGTGTGAATTGGCTGAAAAGCGTGCGCTGATGTCAGCCATTGTTGAAAAGGGAATGTTTACATGTTTTTCGGAAATGAAGTCGCTTATGAGTAAGCGGGTGTATATACTGTAACCGCATAAGTTAGTTGACGGTAGTGATAAAGAATGTCAGAAAAGTTTATTCAAGTATGGAGACTTATGGTAGTTTAAACTTGTGTATTTTAGCATCCCGGGCCGAGTGGGTCGCGGAAGTGGGGAGACGAGACGGGAGGTTCCGCCCATTACGTCCCGAGCCGTGAGTTGCGGGAGCGCAGGAGGGAGTCAGCGTGAAGCGCTGTAGAACGGGGACCCCGTCCCATTCCACCACGCGAAGATAGTTTGCGTGGGTGGGGTGGACCAGTACGTGCCACTGAATGTGTGAGTACGACTGGGAAAAGTTAACCAGCGAGATAGCTGTGCGGAGATACGTTCCCCAAGTAAACAAACACGAGACGTAGAGCGTTCGTGGTTTTTTTATCTGTGTGTAACAGAAATGACAATTGACAGAAGTATTGCCTGAGACAATGACTTCGTGTGTAGTGAGACAGACAGGCTCTCACGGAACAAAGCTTGAAGTGTTCTACGTGTGTGCACGTGAATTATAGACTGCATGAGAAAGTAACATGTGTGTATTTCTGTGCAGCTAGATTTCTGTATATTGACAGAAATAGAACTTTCATGTTGAGTGAGAGTGATTTGTAGAATGAATGGGAAATAATATGTTTATGTTGTGTTGATTATTTCAATAGAGGTACATGGGCAAAGGGCTGTAACCGTGTTCTTGTCTTTGTGCCTGGTTGGAGTGTTGTGTGTGTGTGTGAAGGCTAGGTAGTAAACAGAGAGAAGCACGCACAATTTCTGATAGGAGTAAATATACATACATACAGACATACACACGTAAATTCCAGCCGTAACAACCTGTTTGATGAAAAAACCGTCTGTAATTATGTTGGACAGAGAATTCAAATGATGTGAGTGGGGGCAGATACAGGGTGTTGGATAGGGCATTGAAACAGCAAAGCAGTCCAAGAACTGCCACGGTTCAGCCTATACAACAACAAAAATTTAAAAAGTGTACCAACCTACCGACTATACAATATTTTTTCTTATGTTAAAACAAGCCACAGTCTTAATTCTTGCTCTTCATTTCCTACCTGTCAACTGCAGGCAGACACTCCAAGTGTACTTCAGAGCAGAGTACAAATCAGCCATTCATTACATCAAAACATACCACAGTACAGTATTAATACCTGTCATAGTTTTGTGTAACCTTATAAAAACTTGTGCTAAAGTTCATTCTAGCCAGCACTTCTGCCAGTGACTGAGTTTCTGACAGTAAGTTATCATTATGTGGTGAAAAAACATATTTGACATACTTTGGTGGACACAATTCTAGGCTGCCACTAGATTACTGTACACAGGTCAGCTAGTTCTTTCCACACCCGATCATGACCTTGAGAGTACACAGATTTTTTTAAAAAAACTCTTCAAATACACACCTTTGCAGAAACAACAGCATTTTGACACTGGTCTGGTCTGTAAGACTGAACATCTCGGACCCATCCGGAAACGAAGAGCTTGTAAGATTTCATACTTTTGTAGGCCTTGAAATCGTCTGTTGTGTACGGACTCTTGCCGAACACGAAGTAGTTGACCATGCTGATGTAACTCACGTCTGGAAGGTCGTCAGGGTTCGTTGACCACGAATGCCTTGGTATTTCATATGGGTCAATGCCATCGATGTCAACTAATTTCTGTGCATATCGCCCTTTAGCCACTGGCATTAATTTTTCCGCGTATTTTTTCGGCTCGCCCACTCCGCTTTGTTTCTCCATGAGTGTAACGCGCTCTATCATAGATCAGTGTAGCTACCGCTAGTAGGGGAGATCACTCGCGCAGCCTTTCGATCGCGTCGGAGACCATAGGGTCTGCAAACGACATTACGCCGAATCTTTGCAGGTTTACTATTCCACAGGAAGGAATAAAAGGCTGCATTCACTTCTCGTAAAAAGTCTTCGGGTGGGTCTGGCAATACAGTTAATAAATAAACCAGTTCACACTATTCCATTCCATGCACGCTCAGCTGGAGTTAAAAATAGCTCGCCAAAGCAACCTTTATCCCGCCTGTTACTCTCTCCCTTCCCCCTTCCCTGTCTTTCCCACACATTGCCACTGGCGCTTGAACTGAGAAATGCTGAATGCGCCGCGGGCGGCTAGCAAACCCAGCGATAAGCTGATGCCGAAAGCTGGCTCGCTCGCTGTGTACTGGTAATCAGTCTGTGAGCTGCCGATAATAAACACAAAAAGCCTACCTGACAGCCACTCCTGTACACGACTTTTGACTTGTATCATTGCAGCGCCATACAAATTGTCATCGTTTGATTAACAAAATCTCGAACAATTATATAGTTAGAATTGTCAAACCACAAAAGTTTGATGAAGGCATGTTTGACCTAGCTGTTGTGTGATTATTATGATGTTGCGACTGTTTCAACACACAGGACAAGCAGGCTTAACGTCAACGAAGTTTTAGAGGTCTCGCGCAGTCAGTCTTCATCGCGCTCTCTGGCCACTTATCGGACACTGGTGGCTTCCAATGATGTTCCTGGTGGTGTCAGTGGCTGTCTTGAATCGATCTCGAAGACGTTGTGGCAAGAAATTGCGATATTGTCTTATTTGGGGTAATGCAAAAAACCCACCGCGTTGCATAACTGCAGTGCTTCCAATGTCAACAGACCATTGCTGAAGGTGATATACTGTTGACATATGCACGTTTAAAACACATGCCAGCGCTTCTGGATCACCCCCAGCTTTAAATCGACCTGGCATTTTGGTGGTGTCAATCTTGACATCCTGGCTGTTTCAAAAGTGAGACTGGCAGCAAGCGTGACATGGTCTCTTTTGGTTGCTAATGCATTAGTGAACACATCTCACACATCAGATTTCTCCTGCTCCACTTGCACGTGCTGCGAGCGCGCATTATGTGTTTAACGTTAAACCTGCTTGTCCCGTGTGTTAAAACAGTCACAGCATCAAAATAATCACACAAAAGCAAGGTCAAACATGCTTTCATCAAACTGTTGTGGTTTAATAATTCTAACTCTATAATTGTTGGAGAATTTGTCAATAAAACAATGACAATTTTTTTCGCGTTTCTTTTGTTGCTCGGTATAGTTTTGGGAACCGATCCATCTTTCAGAAAAATAAAGAGATAACTTTGCAGAATATTGTTGTTCTTTTTAAAAAGGTCACTGGATGCAACATCAGAGCAAAGTTTTCAAATGTATGATACAGATTTGATTTTTTGGTAGATATATTGATAAGCACAGAATAGATTTCAGAAAAAAAGGCAAGTTTTTGTAATTGACAGAAGAATCTGAACAATCTGAAGAATCTGAACAATGAAGAATGTGTCACTGCATAGATAACGAGAAAAAAGCATGAGCACAGCCTTTCAGACTGCTTGGGAGTAAAAAGGCAACAAATCTGTGTGTCAAAATGCAAGGTCGCATGGTCATGTTCTGGTAATAAAAACGTTGCTTTTTTGGTACATTGAACTGTAAAACTGTCCTTATTTGTTTGGTTTGATGACCTCCTGTACTTTGTGTTGCAGTTAACAACACCAGCACAACCCCCGGGGACACGGAATCCAGTTCATCGAGCACTCTGGTCATCGGTCTGGGTGTGGCAGGTGGTGTGTGTGTCGTCATGGCAGCAGTTGGGTGTTACTGCTTTAGGAAAAGTAGGCCAGGAGGTCAAAACGACGCCCCTCTAGCCAATGCCCCTCCAGCCAATGCCCCTCGAGACAACGCCGCTCCAGACAACGGCCCTCAGGGTGCTGATACCGCTGGGGCATCCACAGACCAGACTGTCCCCACCACTCCTGGCGCTGAGCTCGACGAGTCCAGTGTCGCTGGTTCAGAGGCCAGTGAAGCTAGTGAAGGCACAGAGGACACTGCATCACAAGTAACTGAAGTTTGAATAAGAGCCTGATTAATATCCATTTTCATTTTCCATCAGTTAACCATTGCTTATGAAAACATACAGCACACACCCATAAAAAAAATAAAACCAAACACTTTTTCCCTGTTCGGGCAGTTAGAGGCATTTATTTGGTTCATTATATCCCGCAGTGGACACACTCAATCCATTATAACTTAAGCGTCAACGATTACAGATTCTGTCTGTACAAATTTGATTCAACCCCTGAAAACGCTACACACAAGAACCATTGACATGTATACAACTTCTGGCTGAGCCAAATTATGCAGCTGATGTGATACCAAGTTGGACTGTTTTATAATGTTTTAGATAGACTGGAGGTTGATAGTATTTGACTCAATATGCATCACCCCAGGACGTCCTATATATATTAAAATATAGATCGATAGATAGATGGAAATGTAAATACATAATTGAATCAGTAAACAAAGTCATGATCTATGCATGATTAAAACAGTAATGATGACAGAAATGAATACATAAACAAATGAATAATTACACAACTGAATATATAAACAAATGAATAACTAAACACATGAGTAAATAAAACATAAACAAAATGAATAGACAGATACCTGAATAAATACATTGGTAAGAATTAAGGACAAATTTCAGGAAAGAATGTAAAAAGATGTAAAAACAAGGCAAAGTACACATTCGTATTCGACCCACTTTACTTTTTACACTTTTGCATGACATTTCAATCATAGACAAGAGGCGAAGCCATCAAGGCTCACGTAAGAAATCGACAAACAGTAACACAAACTCAATCACTCCATCACACACACACACACACACACACACACACACACACACACACACACACACACACACACACACACACACACACACACACAGAAAGAGCATAGGTGAAACTGTGCAATAAAGCGAGACACTAGATCTAGATCTGTCTGTCTGCATGGAGCCTACTTACAGGGACACGACTGTCAACTAGTCTCGGCCCGCTCAAAATAATAATGACCGAGACTTTCAGTACTTCCTTCGCGTAACGTCTAACCCTCTTACGTCATAATGTGACGTCAATGTAATGTGACGTCTTCAAATGTTAGAGTTTCTACCACAGACATACACACTCACATACGCACGCACGCACGCACGCACGCACAGACAGACAAAGTTACGATCGCATAGGCTACACTTACGTGAGCCAAAAATGCATATGTAGCGTATTCAAAGATGGTATTGCCCGTCTGGCCCTAGATATTAGCTGAGAACAAACAAACTCAAAACGTCCCAATTCTTTTTCCTGCAGCTGAAACTTAGCTTTACTGCCTTCTACACGCCGTATAAACGGTTGCACCGACTGAAAGCCGCGGGATCGGTTGCATCGACTAAAAGCCGCGGGATCAGGACACGCGAGGTGAGTTTCTCCACAAAATTACAAATCTCTTCTCTTAATTAGTAGATTATCACATAACTTTTGTTTACACTTTGAACTTAGGTGTTGTGGCATCACATCATCGATTTTTTTTCATTGATTGCATTTACGTGGGAATGTTGAACTGTGATTATTTACACTTGTTCAAGCGCATTTGTGTAAATTTTGACTTTCAACCTTCACCACTAAAAATCAAGCTTTCGAACAAAGCTACAGACAATTAAAATGTAATCAATGATTATTTATTGACCATTGGGTTAAATTTTATTAGCTAATGTTACGTAGTTACTTCATATTTTACAGATATGCAAGGACACTAAACAGTTTGACGGTTGCACACCACGGAAAATCCTTGTACAGGCCGGCTGTGCGCCACGGTAGTCATCGGTTGTGCGCCGTGGAAGTAATTGAAAGTTGAAAAGGTTTACTTTAAGGCTGAAAAATCGCTTCTGAACATTGTACAACAAACATCAAGCCATGTAATGGTGTACAGTGGCCAGCAAAAGTATCGCACCAAATGGGAAAAACGGAAATGACTAAAATTGCTTTGAACGAATCGGGAAATTACCTCACATTTTAACGGTCCTAATTAGATATGTAAGAACTCTTCATTTGCTAACAGATTTGATATCACAAGAAAGAGGGGACTTTCGTCTTTACTATGTTAAAAATTCCTGATTGTAGTATACTTGATTGTATTAAAAAGACCGTTTGAAAAGTGTCTAAATTGTCAGACCTTTCCTCTCTTGCTATGTGGTGCAATACTTTTGCCGGCCACTGTACAGGTGGTTTGACCCGGATAGTGTACAGTCCCAATAGTTTCATGGAGACACGCACTTTTTTTAGGATGGTACTCGCACTCTGATACTGTATTTCTAATTTTCTATGGCAGATGGAGTCCGGCCTCTGAAATCACCTGTCGACTGCATAAACCATGGATGCGAATCAGCCCTGCTTCATGTGCATGGTATTGTTCTGAAAAATGTGAAGAATTCATCACCGCTATCGATCATGCTTTGTCATTACACCCCACTGAAAATGTGAAGCTTCGTATTCTTCGGCTTGACGATAAAGCCGGGGTATTCAGATATTGTTCAAAAGACTTCGAAGTAATTAATTCCAAAGACAGTAGCAGAGGGATACCACATTGTTGGCCATAAGAATGAAACTATCACAATAGAATGCAAAGCCGACGAATGCAAAACTGGCGAATGCAAAGCGGACGAGAACAAAACGGACGAACCAACATCAAATTCGGACAGTGATGAATCAACTGGGGTTTCTCGTCATGGGTATGCATGTGCTGACTCAGCAGTCGGGCACAAGCAAAACTCTTGCCGCATTTGCTGCAGACAAGAAGTCTTGGTTTTGTCTTACAATTGTGGCGTGTGAGGTTCCGTTTGCTTTGGAAATACTTGTTGCATTTTTTGCATCTGTGTGGCTTTATGCCTTGATGACCAATATAGTGAGTGTGAAATTCAGTAATGTTCATGAAAGCTTTATCACATACCCCGCACGTGTATCTTGATCCCGTTTGAAAGCCGTGTTCTTGTCTCCTGTGTTCTGTTAGACCAGAAGCATATTTGTAACTTTTGCCACACTCTTGACACAGATGACGCTTGCCTAAACTCCCAGACGGCTTTGATGGTGTTGATGTCCTTGTGGGTGGACCTATGGTCTGAGCTTGCCCTTGTGAAAGAACAGCGTCCACAGCTTCCACCATCTCTTCGCTAACATCAAGATAGCTATCCGTCGTGACACCAGAGATCTCCATTCTGCAACCTCTCTGCCGGGATCGGTGGGGGGTGGTAGCCCGCTATCGTGGGGGTTGGGGGTTGCAGAGAAGCAAAATTTGGAGTTATCGGATCGTACAAAAACGCACAGAACATCGGCAATAAAGGTGGTGGGGGACTATAACAACATAACAAAACAAAAGCTGAGACATTCACCAAATATAACTTGATATTACTGGCAAATTTAGAAGGACAATGTCCCATGGTGCACAACCGCTGGCAATCAAATATTGTCGCGACGTGCAACCATGCTCTTCCGCGGTGTGCAACCGTCAAACGTTTGGTGTCTTTACATATCCGTAAAATATGAAGTAACCATGTAACATTAGCTAATAAAATTTAACCCAATGGTCAATAAATAATCATTGATTACATCTTAATTGTCTGTAGGTTTGTCCGAAAGCTTGATTTTTGGTGGTGAAGGTTGAAAGTCAAAATTTACAAAAATGCGCTTTAACAAGTGTAAATAATCACAGTTCAACATTCACACGTAAATGCAATCAATGAAAAAAATCGATGATGTGATGCTACAATACCTAAGTTCAAAGTGTAAACAAAAGTTATGTGATAATCTACTAATTAAGAGAAGAGATTTGTAATTTTGTGGAGAAACTCACCTCGCTTGTCCTGATCCCGCGGTTTTTAGTCGATGCAACCGGTCCCGCGGCTTTCAGTCGGTGCAACCGTTTATACGGCGTGTTCTAGTGCATTGTAGGAAGACAGCTGTTTACAGTGCTACTCTTTTTTTTCAAACTGGTAAAGATGACTTCAAATGCGACTTCTTGGGACATCATTCATAGCGGGCCATGACGTCATGCAGGTTAGACAACGACGTCATAGGCATTCTGGGAGGCTCTGGCTTGAAGTGAAACTGGAGTAAGATAGCCTTCCGAAGTACGCTCTGCAGGAACAACAACACGATATGTAAACACAACATAATACAGGTTAACCCAAAAACAACTCCACTCATCAAAATGCCAATAACTCCTAAATTACTTGAGCGATTTACTTCATGTTTGCTGTACATTGGCCCTGAGGTATGGCATAACGCGTTCACACAGTTTGTACATTATATACTTTGAAATTAAAGCTCTTTCGAAAAAACAATCAAAATTCATTGATTGACTCTGTCATGGTATCATACATGGCTCGCCGAGACAATACGTTTGTTCTATTTATGTCATTCACATGTGACGTGTTTCCGCCCAGCACTCTCGGGCAGGCTAGCGCATGGCGGTTAGAAGACATGTTGGAATCCTGATGAGTTGATTAAAGTTCTAAACTTGAACAGACCCGTTTCAGTATTTATGAGTGCATGGACAGCATGACATCATGACAGACTCAAAAGTACAAGATTTAACCCTGAGTGGTAGCCACGCTAACCTAATGTTTGCACTCACGTTTGTTACCTTTTGTTGTGTTATATATATATATATATATATATATATATATATATATATATATATATATATATATATATATATATATATATATATATATATATATATATATATATATATATATATATATATATATATAACATCAGAAATTGTGAAAGAAACAATTGAAAGTCAGCAGAGACTTTCTTCCGAGATTTGTTAAAATCTCTTAGCAGAGATAGAGAGAGAAATAAGTATCCCTTCACAGACAGCCTATTGGGAGCATCAGACCCTCCTCAAGGGGGACCGAGATTTACAGAGCAAAGTCCCTTTGTGGGGGACGTATCGCAAGGTAATCTAGTCCTGAGGAGGACCATTGTATTTGTACCTAGACCAGACACGTGTTTCGACACTATTGTGTCTCATCAGTGGTCAGGTGGTACTGATGGCGAGAGTTGTCAACCCATGGTATCCAACTAAGAAGCAAACCATTCTCTGAATGGTAGCTTCTGTTGGCATGGGAGACTACCCTCATTTGTTTTATTTTATATATATATATATATATATATATGTGTGTCCAGATTGCGTGTGTACGAGCGACTGCGTGAATGTGTGTGTGTGTGTGTGTGTGTGTGTGTGTGTGTGTGTGTGTGTGTGTGTGTGTGTGTGTGTGTGTGTGTGTATTCTCTCTCTCTCTCTCTCTCTCTCTCTCTCTCTCTCTCTCTCTCTCTCTCTCTCTCTCCCTCTCTCTCGTTCACACACACACACACACACACACACACACATGCACCCGCCCCCTCCCCCCACACACACCAAACACACACAGTTGCACACACATACACGCACACACACACACAGTCTTGAATATTGGAAAGCATTCAGTCTAGTGTAACTTGTTGCAGAGTACCTACCGACGCCGTTTCTATAGCCGCACATCTCATTACTAAAAGACTCTTTCCTGTACCGGCAATGGCTTATTTATCCAGGCATCTTAGCCACTTTCGTGAAGGGAACGTTGAAGTGACAATGACTAGGTTTAAAATGTCCCTTATCAGAAAGTTCAACTTCAGTCCTTTGATGTTTATTGAACACATTTTCATATAAAGTTGGCGCTTCATACGGAAAAATGGCTTTGAAATTGACCCTAATCTTTCTTTGGGCTCTGTAAATGTCGTTTGGGGCTATGGTTGTAAAATGGTATCTACTGGTAACCCCAATGTATAAACTGAAAACTCTTTCTGCACCAGAACACGCAGAAAGGATTGTATCTGCCTGATGTCTGATGCTTTTCAAAATCCCCAACCACTAACACCTTCAAAACGGACTTTACCTGACACTGTTGTTTTTCCCTATATAATCCTTACTATTTTTCCGAGACGTCGTCGTGTTGTGTATTTAGCTTGCCACAACCTCATACATGGTCCTAAAAGTTAAAGTTGAAGAAAATACTAAAGATAAATGAACAAGCTGACGCAGTGTCATTCGCACCGTGAATCCCCCCATGGGAACATACTAAAGTCTGGTTCCAAATAGGCTCAATTTCCTTCTATTTCTTTGTATTTCTCCCTCGTAGGGGTGGGGGTGTTCAAACCAAAGGCACCTTTAAACCAAAACTCATATCACACATCTTACAATAACAAGACACTCAGCAGTGAAAGGGTGTCTGCTGGTAAAAAATTCCAAACAATCCTAAAAGTACTTCACTACTAAACGTGCTTTTAAAAAGAGCCGTTATTTTTCCCTCTATAATCAGTATTGTGTTTTCTGCGAACATGTAGTCTATTTAGATGGTTGTCATGTGCACATGAGTTGCTAAAGCGTTTTCAGTTGGGCATATGTCGAAAAGCAAAGAATTAGCCCTTTGAAAACCATCAGAACTGTCACACAAAAATAACATTTACCTATCTCACCAACTGACCAAACATAGGGCTTTTCCTTATGTATTATGTATTGTCGTGTTTTTTGTAGCATACTTGTGAAAACAGCCACCACTGTTGTAAATGATACTTTAAAGAGCATTTTTACAGTTGAAGGACAACCTGGACTGCCGTATATTACAGCTGTTTTACAATCAGCCAAAATTTTCTTCACAAACGTATGTTTAAGAACAACTCCCATAGTGAAATTGAAGGAAAACAAAGTGAAAACCCCCCTGCCATAGAGGAGCTAAAGAATCAACAATAAACGACTGCATGGATAGCTTGATGCACGATCGCATTGCGGACATGTTTTCCAAAAAATCCCTTTTGTGCTTCTTATTATACAGTGACGTCAAAGACAGCCTTTTCTGCTGTTCATACATTCAGGGGTTATGGCAAACAACGTAGTTGTAGCCATACTGCCATCCAGATTTATTTTTTCCTTGCGAGCAGTCACAGGGTGTTTGTGCTGTCTGCCAACCGTCAGACGACCCCGCCCAAGTCTGTTAAGGGACCGTTTGACCGTTATAAAACGCGTCTTTTTGATTTTTTAGCACATTTGGAAACGGTTCATTTTTATCCCTACCATTGTTTCCAAACATTATATAGGAATGTTTTGTGAACAACGGATACTAGCCGCTACTCGCATGTGTAGCAAAAGTGAGCTAACATACTCACCCTGGTCGTACAGCCGTTGTCCGTTGCCCGTCTTCATCTGTCTGTACAAATCATTACCTTTGGATTTTTCTCGAACGCTATGAAGTGAAGAAACACCAAATGTTGCAAAATGTTGTATGACCCCAAGAGCTCAAAAAAGATACTTGAGAACCTTGACCTTACCTTTTGTTTAGTTTTGTATGGTATACAAGAAAAAGAAAGCCTTATCTTCTGATACCATTTTGGTTGACCTCGCTTCAATGTCAAGGTCACAGGAGTCCTTCAAAGTTGAATTGTAGACATATTTTGATGTGAGCTTGCCCCTTAACTTTACTATGGACGATATCTCTTACAAACTTAAACACTGAGTGGGGCGTTTGTTAGAGTTTCATAGTGAGCCACATCTGGTCACATGTCGTCAGTGTCAAGGTCACATTGACCCCTATGAAAAATGTGACCAAGACGGGTAAAGAAATCACTATTTAAAAGTGACCATGTGTCTTGATAAAAAGTGTTAAAAAGCACCATTATCCTTTGTATAATTATGTTGAATTACTGGTCTTATGTTCAGTGACCTTTGATGATCTTGACCTTGGCCAAAGGTCATGTGTAATTTGGTAGGAAAAATCTGTAAACCAGTTCTAATAGTGTACAATGTCCTTGCCAGCTTCAGTTGTTAGACCTTCACCTTCAAGGTCACCTGAAGGTCAAGGTCACTTTAAGACAAAGGTCAAGCATGAGAGTCGCATGGGCTTTGCTTTGTTAAGATTTTTTACCAAGACACATGGATTTCTTTACCCGGCTTGGTCACATTTTTCATAGGGGTCAATGTGACCTTGACCCTAACGATATGTGACCAGATGTGGCTCACTATGAATGTCTAACAAACGCCCCACTCAGTGTTTAAGTTTGTAAGAGATATCGTCCATAGTAAAGTTAAAGGGGCAAGCTCACATCAAAATATGTCTACAATTCAACTTTGAAGGGCTCCTCTGACCTTGACATTGAAGCGAGGTCAACCAAAATGGTATCAGAAGATAAGGCTTTCTTTTTCTTGTATACCATACAAAACTAAGCCCGCTGTTTTTAATTTGTTTTCCAGAAAACTGGCACAATGTGAAATTTTGCAGTTTTTAGACCACATTAATTCTCCCTGTGACCTTGACCTTATGGTAAGGTCAAGGTTCTCAAGTATCTTTTTTGAGCTCTTGGGGTCATACAACATTTTGCAACATTTGGTGTTTCTTCACTTCATAGCGTTGGAGAAATATCCAAAGGTAATGTTCAGTACAGACAAATAAAGACGGGCAACGGACAACGGCTGTACGACCAGGGTGAGTATGTACGCTCACTTTTGCTACACATGCGAGTAGCGGCTATTATCCGTTGTTCACAAAACATTCCTATATAATGTTTGGAAACAATGGTAGGGATAAAAATCAACCGTTTCCAACTGTGCCAAAAAATCAAAAAGACGCGTTCTATAACGGTCAAACGGTCCCTTAACAGACTTGGGCGGGGTCATCTAACGGTTGGCAGTATGGCTACAACTACGTCGTTTAGTGTAACCATAACCCCTGAATGTATGAACAGCAGAAAAGGCTGTCTTTGACGTCACTGTATAATAAGAAGCACAAAAGGGATTTTTTGGAACTTTCTCTTGGTTGGAGACAAACATGTCCGCAATGCATTCGTGCATCAAGCTATCCATGCAGTCGTTTATTGTTGATTCTTTAGCTCCTCTATGGCAGGGGGATTTTCACTTTGTTTTCCTTCAATTTCACTATGGGAGTTGTTCTTAACATACGTTTGTTAAGAAAATTTTGGCTGATTGTAAAACAGCTGTAATATACGGCAGTCCAGGTTGTCCTTCAACTGTAAAAATGAAATAATGCTCTTTAAAGTATCATTTACAACAGTGGTGGCTGTTTTCACAAGTATGCTACAAAAAACACGACAATACATAAGGAAAAGACCTAGTTGGTGAGATTATGTGCGTTTTAGTTTTAACAATGTGAAGGCAAGAGTAATCACAAAGTGTCAGATGTTCCTTCCTGGCTGGATATGAGAGCTTAGTAGCATCAAACCACATAATTAAAATGTTGACGAGTGCAAATTACCAATCTTCCTTAGATAATGTTTGATTGTCAGTGTTGGCTCAAGTAATCCGCCAGAAATTGAGCGAGTATGAAGTGTGAGTGTGTGGTTTAAGATTTATTCCCATGCATTACTTGTGTAATGTGTTTCTGTTTGGCTTTATCTGTCTACTTGCTGCCTGTCTGTCTTGTTCTCTCTCTCTCTCTCTCTCTCTCTCTCTCTCTCTCTCTCTCTCTCTCTCTCTCTCTCTCTCTCTCTCTCTCTCTCGACGCTGACGTCATTTCCTTTTCAGTTACGTCGTTCACTTCGTCATATAATCATTCATTCGCTTGTGGTTTACCAGCAAGCGGCCGGAATTTACATCAAGCTAAGTTCTTGTTAAGTCTTACTAATTGTTTGTCTGTGCACTTAAAAGACCGTTGGATCGATATAATTGTGATTGTAACGTATTGTTTTGTCAATAACAAACGTTCCACCAATTTGCCTTTCTTTTTTTTTATGTCAACACAAATTAAAATGCATACACATGTTTTAATGACAAACGCCTTCTCCCTCTTCACATACACAGCACGCTCAATACTCACCAATCATCCTTATATTCTTTCTCAAACCATTCAATCAGAGCTCAAATAACTTTAACAGCAAAAACATACGCACAGATACCTAAAGGGAAATTACTTCAATAATTTATGTTGACTGCTATTTTAAGTGCAATGCCTTTCATTCAATCGGTTATTTCTTCGTATCCTGGTTATCTCCCTATCTATTTTTTTCTTCTTCAAATTACTCTCTTTTTGCATCTTTAATTCTGATTTTCAAGAATGCAAAACACGTTAAGCTGATGGAACACAAACGAATGTAGTATAGGCCCAAACGATACCCTCAAGTGCAGTGCTCCAAGGAAAGAACTAGTTTCCCGATTAGTAAAACAAACATAATGTAGTTGCTTTTGGTTTAGTTTTAACCTCTTTTGTGGCGCTGATGTCGAGAAAGCTGTCAGCGATCTCACCTGAGATCTCCTTGACTAAATATTTTAACATCGAGGGGGAATCGAAACGAGGGTCGTGGTGTATGTGCGTGTGTGTGTGTGTGTGTGTGTGTGTGTAGAGCGATTCAGACTAAACTACTGGACCAATCTTTATGAAATTTGACATGAGAGTTCCTGGGTATGAAATCCCCGAACGTTTTTTTCATTTTTTTGATAAATGTCTTTGATGACGTCATATCCGGCTTTTCGTGAAAGTTGAGGCGGCACTGTCACGCCCTCATTTTTCAACCAAATTGGTTCAAATTTTGGTCAAGTAATCTTCGACGAAGCCCGGGGTTCGGTATTGCATTTCAGCTTGGTGGCTTAAAAATTAATTAATGACTTTGGTCATTAAAAATCTGAAAATTGTAAAAAAAATTAAAAATTTATAAAACGATCCAAATTTACATTTATCTTATTTTCCATCATTTGCTGATTCCAAAAACATATAAATATGTTATATTCGGATTAAAAACAAGCTCTGAAAATTAAATATATAAAAATTATTATCAAACTTTTTTTTTTCAAAATCAATTTAAAAACACTTTCATCTTATTCCTTGTCGGTTACTCATTCCAAAAATATATAGATATCATATGTTTGGATTAAAAACACGCTCAGAAAGTTCAAACGAAGAGAGGTACAGAAAAGCGTGCTATCCTTCTCAGCGCAACGAATATCCCGCTCTTCTTGTCAATTCCACGGGCACTGCCTTTGCCACGGGCGGTGGAGTGACGATGCTACGAGTATACGGTCTTGCTGCGTTGCGTTGCGTTCAGTTTCATTCTGTGAGTTCGACAGCTACTTGACTAAATATTGTATTTTCGCCTTTCGCGACTTGTTTCTAACTATAGTTGTTGTTTTTATTTCATTAGCAGTCTTTTGTTTTAGCAAGCCAAATGTAGAAAGCGCTTAAATGTGTAACGAACCGTCTGTACTACGGCAAACCTTATTTGGACATTTTACGCTCAACATATTGTATTCTTGTTAACTGCGTTTTGTGCATCCAAATTCAAACATTATACGTTTGAACACATCATACTGCCATACACACCCCCTCCCCCCCAAAAAAAAAAATATTAAAAAAAATTAAAACCAAACAATGATTAGCTATGTTGCCAAGAAAATGTTCCTTCTTTCGAACTAGTCATTTCCGGGTATCGAATGCACGCGTAATTCCCATTTACTAACAGAAACAAGTTCGATCAGAGATATAGTGAGTCAGTGTATTGATCCACAACACACACACACACACACACACACACACACACACACACACACACACACACACACACACACACACACGCACGCACACACACACACACACACACACACACACACACACACACACACACACACACACACATTTTTGACCAAAAACACCGTTGAATTGGTTTCTGCCCTACATTATGACAAATTAAAAGTGTGTCATTCTTGTGGGTACCTTCGAACAGACAGTTGTGATGATCTGTAGTCGACTTTAATGAGTTTCTCGATTTGTATTGTGTCCATGATGGCTGGAATACATCTATATCATAAGAATCCGACTTGGAGCATTCAAACAGCATTGGTGATACACGCACTTACGGGCGTTGTTTGCAGTTTACACATCTGTGAGTATTTAACTACAGAAAAGCTGCGCTAAGTTGTCAACATTCTGAAACAATTGTACACAAATTAACTGTATGAAACTTTGAAGTCGCAAAATGTTGAATGATTTGTATAATTGTTGATTTTAAATTGTTTAGTAGTGATTACTGTTGGCTGTGTTACCATTGTTAGGTGATAGTGTTGTTGTTGTTGTTGTTGTTGTTGTTGTTGTTGTTGTTGTTGTTGTTGTTGTTGTTGTTGTTGTTGTTATGGTGTGGTGATGAAAGTGTCACCGCTGTCCTTTCTTTTTCCTTTCAAATCTCATTTTTTCATAAGTGGAGATAGTGAGTTTTATACATTTCAAATGAACAACATAATCATAACAAGATGATTCGATATTTTAGTCTGACGATTCAAAACACCAGGGTGTGCTAAACGCAGCTTTCGAAGTAGCCAACGCAGAATGGAGGTTATGTACAACGTTTGCATGACTAACAGTTGATTATTGACAAAAGCTCCTTTGTTTACAATTGTTTCGGCAATACATTATAATAATAATAATAATAATAATAATACGAATATTTATAACGCGCACATATCTCACCAACAGGCGACTCAAGGCGCACATACACTCATTCACACACGGAGACTTAAAGTCACCAACACACACACACCATCAACCATTAAAATATGTACAGTTATTCAGGGTGGGATGGGGTGGGCAGTGTAGAATGCATGGATTATGTGGAAAAAAGGAATGTCTTGAGTGCAGATTTGAATGATTCGAGGGACTGTTGTTGACGGAGGGGGAGAGGTAGTGTGTTCCATTGGCTAGGTGCTTGGAAAGAAAATGAGCGTTGACCTGCTGTTTTGAGTTTGGTGTGGGGGATGTTGAGCTCGACTTGGAGCATTCAAACAACATTCTTAAGGAGCAAGGACAACACACAAGCTGCTGAGTATAGGAGCATGTTGTTATGGCATGGATGGACGTTTGATGGTGGACACAATCGCTAACATAACAGAGAAATTCCTCCGAGGTAGGAAAAACACCCCCGTCAAAGGGAAATAACCTTCTCAGTTGGTGGCAGTGACTGAGTGAGAATGGTTATTTCCCTTTGACCATTAAGATGTCCCTCTATAAGTCCTTGTATAATTTTAATCCACCAATAACTCCCTAACCGTGTGTTTGACTGGTCCCAATTTTTGTAAGGACCGTCTCAGGAATGTATAGAACCTGTTCACCAAGTTTGGTGACGATCGGTCCGTTCATTCTTGAGATCTATATGCGAACACAAACACACAAACACACAAACACACACACAAACACATCGACCGAAACCTATACACACCCCTATACCGGGGGTGTAAAGAGAATGTATCTTCAACTGCTCGTCCGGCCTTAATTGCATTTGTCAGTGCAGCGTTAACTTGTATTTGTACAGGTCCTCCACTGGACTTCCCCACCTTGTCCTCCAACCTGACCATCACTGCAGAGGAAAACACCAATGTCACTCTTCTCTTCAGGCTGATGTCAGACAAGGCTTGCCCCACTGTACAGATGAATCGGACACAGATTATGTTCATCAACAGACCGAACGCATCGGTCTCTGCGAATCGCATCTTCTGTTTCGTCGAGCTTGCGGTGAATGTGTGTCGTGCAACTGGTAATGACCGCTGTGGGTGTGATGGGAGCGGGAATGCAGTGTTCACTAAGACCGTCACCAGGCATGATCGTGGTACCTGGTTGTTTCGAGAGATGGAGATCACCTTTGATATACATTGTAAGAAGCTGCACTTTGTCTCTGTGTCTTTGTCTGCGCCAGTCTGTCTGCTTATCTGGCTTTGTTGCTGACCGCCTCTGCATCTGATTTTCATTGTGTTTCTGTTTGGCTTTATCTGTCTACCTGCTGCCTGTCTGTCATTTTGTTATTCTCTCGCTCTTCTTCTCTACCCCTCTCTCTCTCTCTCTCTCTCTCTCTCTCTCTCTCTCTCTCTCTCTCTCTCTCTCTCTCTCTCTCTCTCTCTCTCTCTCTCTCTCTCTCTCTCTCTCTCTCTCTCTCTCTCTCTCTCTCTCTCTCTCTCTCTCTCTCTCTCTCTCTCTCTCTCTCTCTCGCTCACTCTCTCTAGTCTCGCTCTCTATCTCTCTCTCTATATCTCTCTATCTATCTCTATCTCTCTCTCTCTCCCCCTCTCTCTCTCTCTCCCTCTCTCTCTATATATATATATATCTATCTCTCTCTCTCTCTCTCTCTCTCTCTCTCTCTCTCTCTCTCTCTCTCTCTCTCTTTACTGTTTTTACCTTGGTTAAGCATGGACTGAAATGAATATAGTCATTGTAAAAAACATGTTCCTAATATTGTCTTTCGACTTTGTATTATTCGTTCTTCCTATCAGTTGTTCATTAAAGGGTATGCTTTAGTAACTTGTTTAAAATGGAGTACTTTCAAACGTTTACAATGAACATAATTGTATTGATAAGTCAGTCTAATTGGCATGCATATTCTTAGAAGAAAGATCATCTTCTTAATGAATTTTTTGTTCAGACCATACATCTTTCATTCCACAGATCCTCCCAGAGTAAAAAGCCTATCCTGCGAATCGCCCGACAAAATTGACCTTTTTGTCAGAGACCTCATCGTCGTCCCCAAACACTCACCTCTTCAGGTCATATGCACATGGGAAACAGGTCACCCCGCATTACATAAACCAGAACAAGTCCAGCTTCTTGACGCGAAAGGACACCCACTGAGAATAGTGCAGTACGGTGAGGGGGAAGTTCGCGCTGAATTCTGCCCTGGCGTGGAAGACACGGGCAACATCACGTGTTGGGTTCTAGGCGCCAGAGAAAACAGGACTGCAGGTCTGGTCGTCACATGTGAGAGTTAATTGCTTTTTTGTTTAATTCTGTGCCTCGACTTTCTGTTAGTATTGCCTAAAGTGAACGAATAGTTTACTCATTTGATAATGTGAGAGTTAATTGCATTACAAGTTGTATAGGTTTTGACGTGTGTACCTTGAGATGTTGATTGCGACCAATGCAGAATGTGTATTTATATTTAATGTGTTGCTATTGATTGACTGATTGATTGTTGTTGCTTTTTGGGTCCAGCGGACCATATAGGCCAACTCAGGACCCCTGTGTTGCTATTATCTTTGAAATAAAAGTTAGTTCAGTATAATAGAAGCACACTTTATTGTCTTGGAAACGTATTACAGCTGTTAATGTTAGTCGGGCGGGGATGTAGCTCAGTCGGTAGCGCGCTGGATTTGTATCCAGTTGGCCGCTGTCAGCGTGAGTTCGTCCCCACGTTCGGCGAGAGATTTATTTCTCAGAGTCAACTTTGTGTGCAGACTCTCCTCGGTGTCCGAACACCCCCGTGTGTACACGCAAGCACAAGACCAAGTGCGCACGAAAAAGATCCTGTAATCCATGTCAGAGTTCGGTGGGTTATAGAAACACGAAAATACCCAGCATGCTCCCCCGAAAGCGGCGTATGGCTGCCTAAATGGCGGGGTAAAAACGGTCATACACGTAAAAGCCGTGGGAGTTTCAGCCCATGAACGAACAAACAAACAAAGTTAATGTTAGTCATAACGTGTAACGGACATGACTAGGAACACCACAAATTGCTTAGCTTTTTCTATTTAACATTAAAATACAAAGATTAGTGGGTTTTCTAGAAGCATTTCCGTGTGAAACAGAGATATACTTTCAAACAGTAACTGACTCATTTGTATCAAAAGTGTTAAAGTTAAACATAACGTGTAAGAGACAAGATAAGATACACAAGAATGTCTTAGTTTTCTTGATTAAATTCAAATACAAAGACAAGTGTTGTTTTTTGTTGGAAGCACTTCAGATGTAAAGCAGATGTATACTATCATACTATAAGTGTCGATCGTTTTACAGGCAAACCGGCATCGAACAGAACAGTATGCAACACGCCGAACACCACTAAAAGTAGTAACACTACCATCCGTGACGACGACAACGGAAACAGCACCATCCCTAGTGTGGAGAAAAGCAACTACAGCAACAACAACAACAACAACAAACACAGTGATACACGAGAAGCAAATCATGAACACGAATTCAAACGAATTGTGATAACTACCATAATCTCTGCAGTCAACCTGATTAGCATCGTCGTTTTCTTCGTTATCATTTGTGTGTGTGGGTGGAGGGACAGCCGCTGAGGACATGTATTTTACGGCTTACAAGACGCATCTAATGTACTTCGCAAGGACCCCTGTGGCCTATCGGCCGCTGTCAGCATATGAAAGTCCTAAGTGAACATATTCGTCTGTATTCTCGCACAATCAGTATCAGCCGTGACCAAACATCTAAATTACTATGGAAGTGTCCATTGCCACTCACCCGCACATTGAAATGTTAAACGAGGCGTTGTTTCAATAATCATTACACTGCATTTGTTTAAATACCGAGTTTATCTGTCTACGCGTTATAGGCGTCCATCAACTAAGAGACTTTCCCATTTTCAAATGATGTAGGAAGTAGGTTTTGACGTATAAAGGGAAAGTCCTCTTTTATTTCCTTATGCAGTAACCCTACACCGAAGTTATTTACGTTCATTGGAACATCATCCTTTGTGCACGGGTGACAGCTAATGATCAGGCAAACACAGCCTCATACACACACACACACACACACACACACACACACACACACACACACACACACACACACACACACACACACACACACACACACACACACACACACACACACACACACACACACACACACAGTGTGTGTTTGTTGAACAATAAATAGCCATTTGATTTAAAATGAAACGGAAAAGGTCAAACACATAGTATAACTTCTCACTATGTTGATTAGAAAATGAGAGCCAGATATATATTTTTTGTCAGAATATACTGTTGGTTTATTCTTGAATACTCTGTTCGAGGGAGGAGAGCGTGAACGCTTTGGTGATATTGTGCGTTATTATGTATACATTGTATATCTTGTTTGATTTGTTGTAAAGATACGTTCTTCTGTTTATACATGACTGCATGTATATGAATGTTTTATTGTACTGAATGAGAGGCGGAAAGATAAGATCTAATAGTTTTAAAACATTAAACTGATGGTTGTGTGGGGTTTTGTGGGAATGTATGAATGTTAGCATTGTTCGAATCCGTCACAATCTGTGCCTGTACAGCATCACATTGTTACCAAATAAAAAAATGTATTGTTTATGCTCCTTTTGTTATACATCAAGCGTTTATCATCAAAAGAAATATGTCTCATGATGACTGCTTTTATGTGTGAGCATGCAAGCGCGCGGTGTGTGTTTGTGTGTGGGGGGTGTGTGTTTGTGCGTGTGTTTGTGTGTGTGTGTGTTTGTGTGTGTGTGTGTGTGTGTGTGTGTGAGTGCGTGTGTGTGTGTGTGTGTGTGTGTGTGTGTGTGTGTGTAAGTGTGTGTGTGTGTGTGTGTGTATGCGTGTGTGTGTGTGTGTGTGTGTGTGTGTGTGTGGGGGGTGTTGTGATTGTGTGTGTGTGTGTGTATGTGTGTGTATGTGAGTGTGTGTGTGTGTGTGTGTGTGTGTGTGTGTGTGTGTGTTTGGGATGTATATACGACACATAAAGGACAAAATAGGCAGTCTGTCTCTCTTTTTCGCAGGCTGAGAGCAGATATGACATTTGTAATATAAGCTAGGCTGATGCATTTATTCCATATTATTTAGAATGTTGTAAGCAAACAGTATTTCCATAACTCAGTATTGTTGTTATCGGCTCTACAACAGACACAATAAACAATGTCAATGACAGGAAACAAACCCCCATAAAATGAAAGGGCGGGCATTGTATGCTTCTTATGACCTCCACTACAAGCTGATAGCTTGTTGGTGATTCTAAATATGTTAGTAGGGGAAGGGCTCCTATTATGGACTCCTAATATGGACCACCTTCTGTTCTGACAAACTAACGGCGCTAGAGCGCTCAAAACAGTTTCATTGGCTGTATTCACCCTCTCTGGGTAACTTGCACAGTTGCAGAAACACAAACCTCAAAACCGTTAGGCTTTTTATATTTAGTCAAGTTTTGACTAAATATTTTAACATCGAGGGGGAATCGAAACGAGGGTCGTGGTGTATGTGCGTCTGTCTGTCTGTCTGTCTGTGTGTGTGTGTAGAGCGATTCAGACTAAACTACTGGACCGATCTTTATGAAATTTGACATGAGAGTTCCTGGGTATGAAATCCCCGAACGTTTTTTTCATTTTTTTGATAAATGTCTTTGATGACGTCATATCCGGCTTTTCGTGAAAGTTGAGGCGGCACTGTCACGCCCTCATTTTTCAACCAAATTGGTTGAAATTTTGGTCAAGTAATCTTCGACGAAGCCCGGGGTTCGGTATTGCATTTCAGCTTGGTGGCTTAAAAATTAATTAATGACTTTGGTCATTAAAAATCTGAAAATTGTAAAAAAAAATAAAAATTTATAAAACGATCCAAATTTACGTTTATCTTATTTTCCATCATTTGCTGATTCCAAAAACATATAAATATGTTATATTCGGATTAAAAACAAGCTCTGAAAATTAAATATATAAAAATTATTATCAACATTTTTTTTTCGAAATCGTTTTAAAAACACTTTCATCTTATTCCTTGTCGGTTCCTGATTCCAAAAACATATAGATATGATATGTTTGGATTAAAAACACGCTCAGAAAGTTAAAACGAAGAGAGGTACAGAAAAGCGTGCTATGCAGCATAGCGTAACCACTACCCCGCTCTTCTTGTCAATTTCACTGCCTATGCCGTGAGCGGTGGACCACGAGTATACGGTCTTGCTGCGTTGCATTGCGTTCAGTTTCATTCTGTGAGTTCGACAGCTACTTGACTAAATATTGTATTTTCGCCTTACGCGACTTGTTTCTCTTGTTTTCACTTTTGGCATGGTTCACTCTTAAAACGGCTAAAACGGACACGTTTAATTCTGTCCACAGCCAAAGCTTTTATTACACACAAATTGCTATATATGACAGCTCAGACCGTATGTGTTACATTAACGGTTAACCTAAGAGAAAAGGACTACCAAACACAAATGAAACTTCTTCGCAAGAAAACAAGCTAGTTATCAGCAAGAAACAAAAAGTGGTCCATATTAGGAGCCCTTTCCCTACTATATATTACCGACTGATGGTTGAAAAGAAATCCACTGTTTAAGCCTAGTATATGGGCACATATTATCGTCCTGAATTGTTTTGATGTATAATAGTTGATGTCCGAGCGCAACGTATCATTTCCGTGTGGTGGTTGTAGGCCTCACTCAGCCTTGGCAAGAAGACTGTGTGCAGGAGATGAAAACTCGCAGCCTGTTACCATGGCAATGCCACGTCTGAAGAAACGGAACCAGCATTTCCCCGATTTGTGGAAGGTTTTCTACTTTTCAGTCTTGATTTTGACCAAGGTTACTGTTGCCAAGACACAATGTAAGTATAAATGCTAAATGAAATAAGTTTTGGTTGTTATATAAGGGTGCTGTTCATATGTATAAGTCCTTCTTTTGCCCGAAAAAAACCCAGTTCAATTTACAAAGAATAGTTTATATGATCATGCTTTATTGTTTTGTTTTGTTTGTATCTAAAAAACAATATGAGCACAAATCCTATTAGAACATTCACTCATTAAGCCACGCAAGGCACTTAGCACCCATGTGGATGATTTTTCATGATAACATTCAGAAACAAATTAAAAGCAAAAGAAAACAGAATAAGAAAAAGAGCGCTGAAAAAATGCGACAAAAGGATATGCTGTTTTGTTTGTTTGTTTGCTTAACGCCCAGTCCACCACGAAGGGTGATATCAGGGCGGTGCTGCTTTGACATATAATGTGCGCCACACACAAGACAGAAGTCGCAGCACAGGCGTCATGTCTCACCCAGTCACATTATTCTGACACCGGACCAACCAGTCCTAGCGGATATGTCGCGTATAGAGATCACTGTCAAGACTAAGAGTTTACTTTGCATCTGTATGTCCTCTTTTTTCAAAGGAATGTTATTGTTTTTTCTTGAGCTCAAGTCACACAATCAAATTCAATCAAAGTATTTAAAACGAATAGAAGGAGCCAACAGAAGGGAAAAACAACACCAGCTGATAGTGTTGGGGCAGTTACCTTATTGTTTTTAAATTATTCGAAATAATTTGGAGCATTTTATTCCAATAAACAAGCTAGTTTAAAAACAGTGTTAAGAATACCAACTAGAAAACAGATCCAGTAGAATTACAAATATATCTTGTAAATGTTTGTTTGTTTGTTTGTTTGCTTAACGCCTAGCCGACCACGAAGGGCCATATCAGGGCGGTGCTGCTTTGACGTGACATATAACGTGCGCCACACACAAGACAGAAGTCGCAGCACAGGCTTCATGTCTCACCCAGTCACATTATTCTGACACCGGACCAACCAGTCCTAGCACTAACCCCATAATGCCAGACGCCAGGCGGAGCAGCCACTAGATTGCCAATTTTAAAGTCTTAGGTATGACCCGGCCGGGGTTTGAACCCACGACCTCCCGATCACGGGGCGGACGCCTTACCACTAGGCCAACCGTGCCGGTCTCTTGTAAATGTAATGTGTGGCTACCATAAGACAACATCATTTTCTTATAATCAAATATGACAGTTTCTCCTAATATTAAGGTTTGGCCGAGCTATAAAGCAACCCGATTTTTTTTCTTGTTGTAACTAGGTGCTCGTTTTGACTTCCCAAGTCTGTCGTCAAACCTGACCGTCACTGCTGGAAAAGAAAGTGTCGTCACATTCCCCTTTGAACTTCAAACTGACCGGTGTCCGGGGGACACGAGCCAACCACACCATGTGTACGTCAAAGGTCCCTCTTCTCACCACGACCACTGCGTTGTTCGTCTTGCTGACAGCACGTGCAGCAATGTTGTGAATGACAAGCACTGCCCGTGTGCGGAGAGTGGTGGCGCTGCTGTCTTCAACAAGACTGTCAGCGAGGCTGACGCTGGTGTATGGACTTGGCGAACTGGTGACGGGGTTTCTAAGACCGTGGAAGTTGTCTTCAACATTCTTAGTGAGTTTTTGTTTGTGCTTTTGTTTCCTTAATTAAAACAAACAAGAAAGGTAAGTTGTTGGAAGGATGCTATTGACAAAAATACGTTACAATAAAATACGTTACGTGAGTGCAACGTATTTTTGTCAATAACAACGTTCCAATAACTTACCTTTCTTGTTTTTTGTATTCTGAATTTTGGATCGTTGGCAGTCTCTTTGTTTTTGTTTCCCGATCTTATTTGTTCAGAATACTCTCCGAAAAGTTGCCGTCAGAACAGAGAGTAAGGTTATAATGCCTACCTCACCCCTTCCCCCATCTCAACTCAACTCAACTCAACTCAAATTTTATTGGCTTCAATTTTCATAGAAGAATTTGTCTTGCGCTTGGGAGAAAGTAAGAGTATAACATATAAAAACAGCATTCATATCACATTTCATGTATCACACACAGTAATCACAAGTATAAGCCTACAATTATCACATTTGTACCTGTATCATACATGCAAATAAATAGTATCACATTTCCACGTATCACACACAATATATACATTACATAACATACAGCAAGCTTCCATCTCCCGCCCCCCCCCCCTCCCACACATACATATCCTCGCACGTGCGTCGACTCCATACAAATGACATCATCAGTCCATTAACTAAAATGCACAATAACTAGTAGTGGGTACTTAATACGTGCTCAACTAGACCTGCTAACTAAAATAATAACAGAAACAAAAACAAGGACTGGGCACAACATTTACACGTGTGTGACCTACTTACATCAGGTGCCTGTGATCTATAAATAACAATGATTGCGTTTAAAGTAAAACATGAATAATGCCGATGTTTACTAACAATAAATACATAACAACTAAGATAAAAATGTATGTGCTTTCATAATATGATT
>NC_090252.1:16494786-16562286 GCF_037325665.1 Littorina saxatilis | reverse complement strand
AATATGTATCGATTGAACATTGGATTGTCCCTTCTTTGAGATTTTATTGCGTTAAGAGGCCAGCACAACTTACTTTTATTTTCAGGTCACTCGCCCAGACTACAAAAGAACAAATGCTTGTGTCTGTTCTATATATGAAGTCTTATATCGCGCGCGTATCTCCAGACTCGGACTCAAGGCACAGGGATCTATAAATTAAAATTTATGCCGTGTGAGATGGAATTTTTTACACAATACATCACGCATTTACATCGACCAGCAGATCGCAGCCATTTCGGCGCATATCCTACTTTTCACGGCCTATTATTCCAAGTCACACGGGTATTTTGGTGGACATTTTTTATCTATGCCTGTACAATTTTGCCAGGAAAGACCCTTTTGTCAATCGTGGGACCTTTAACGTGCACACCCCAATGTAGTGTACACGAAGGGAACTCGGTTTTTCGTCTCATCCGAAAGACTAGCACTTGAACCCACCACCTAGGTTAGGAAAGGGGGGAGAAAATTGCTAACGCCCTGACCTAGGGTCGAGCTCGCAACCTCTCGTTTCCGAGGCAAGTGCGTTACCACTCGGCCACCCAGTCCTTCGACCCTTAACAAACAAAAGCGCGGTGTGGGAGAACATAACTGTTTCACAATTAAGTCATTTTTTAGTTAAATTTACAAATAATGACAGTGATGAACTTGCTGTACATACTATACTATAATTCACGTATTTACATCACATGCAATCAAATAATGAATATATATAGACATACGTTGAAATCATGTTGATGAGTAACAAGGTGGGCATGCGGATGGAATGGATGACTAGAGTGTGTTAAACCAATCCAAAATGACTTATTTACATATAACCTCACAAACAAATATTTGCAACAAACTTAGCTATACTACAGCGAGGCCTTGAAACAATTTGGCATGCATCATTACAATCAGAGGGCAATACAAAAAAAGCTGCAATAAGAAAAGCTTACAGATAATACTCTCAGCATATTATGTATGTTATGTATGTTAAGTTACATGTGTAGTGGAATAAGATTTCTTTAACTGTCTCTCTAAAGTACGAATTTTGAAAAAGTGCTACACGATCTATAATGTCCTATGTTTGCATGCATGATATTATTCAAAGAGATATTCCTTTTTTGTTGACTTGTAAGCCATTCACAAAATCATGATAAGTTTGCAACAACATCAACAGTCTAAAACTCTCATATTACCACATATAAACTTAATGATGTTTAAGGGAAACGATTGATCATAGAAAAGCCTCTGCTTCCAAAGAAAAACAATCATATCAACAACAAAAAAGAAAATACTTTATGTCTAGTTATACACAAACATGCATGTTCACTTTCTAATAACTAATTGTACTGTTATATATATACCACATTAACAAATATTAATGAGACTGAGGACACCAATTGCAGAATCGCAAACAGAGTCACACAATGTGTCATTACACACAGAAGAATCGGCGTATGGGACAGGGGAGACCATTATAGTCTGATGAAAGCCTGTTGAAAGAAGTGAGAAGGTGTTCCTATACGGGTTTTTTCAGTCAAAAAAAATCGTGTATTTTTGGTGTTGAAATAATACAAAACTAACACTGTTTCAGGCATGTATTCTTTGCATCTACATACAACACAACAGCAACATGCATTACATTGTGATCATTGACCTGCTTTCTGTGATGATATTTAAGCAAAATGCACACTTCCCGCATTGGCGTTGCAGTTGCATGCATATATATATGTGTATCTTGAACACGTTTGTACAATGCGAAATGTTGACGTCAAAATCCACACCAACACATACACATTGTGGCTTACAATACTGCTTAATGATCTCTATAATGTATGCACTGGTTGAAGTTAAGTACAGAATATCATGACATCAAATAAAACAATCACTCACTCAATAGCTCGTACAGAAATACAATAACATCAGTAGAAGGTGTACCCCTCAAAAAATAATACCCAGGTACTAGGCACTTAATTACCCCACATGTACATACAACATAAACATGTTATGCGTAAAGACTGATGACACACTAGCACAAGTGCAAGCAGAGTTAAAGTATTCACCATTTAACTGAGCGGTCAGCTCATAGGACAAGAGAGACCATAATGGTCACAGCAATGCCAGTTGGCTGCTTCGGGAATATACGACATAGATAGCAGAGTGTTTGTCAATTCTAACTGTGCTTGCCTGATCCGTTATTCAACTCTGTAGCTATCTATAAACACACGCAAATAATGAACAGCAAATATGAACTTGATCTAGTTTATTCTAAATTGAAGATTTTGTCAATCAAGTTATCCGTTCGAGTCAGACTATCATTCTGTTTTCTACTACAACAATAACAACAACAAAATACCCCTCCGAACCCCACCCCACCCCAACATAAAACACACACACACAAACTAAAGCAACAACAACAACAACAACAACAACAACAACAACAACAACAACAACAACAACAACAACAACAATAAACAAATAAAATAAACCAAAACACGAAGAAAAACATCCTAGAAAACAAACCTTTCCAACCTTTCAAAATCCCTACTACCAGTCCTTGTAACACAAACAACTGTTGTCGATTTTTATATCACCAATAACACTTTGTTGGAATAGTATTGGGATTCTCAAAGATGGCTGTAGGTAGGATCGGCATCCGAGGCGCCTTTCTTGGCAAACTTCAGAGTGTTGGAATAGCATTGGGATTCTCAAAGATGGCTGTAGGTAGGATCGGCATCCGAGGCGCCTTTCTTGGCAAACTTCAGAGTGTTGTATTCGTCATCGGTTTCTGGCACTCCATTCATGTCCTGTTCAACAGAGAAATGCAAACTGTACGTCAACTTTTGTACCCGAAAAATGTCAACTATGTTTTCACAGTCCTCCCAGGCGCGTGTATGAGTCTTGTTCTGCAACATTCACAGAGAAAGACCGATTATGTTATGGTTTCATGAAAATGTTGGACTACAGAATTATCCCTTCTCTTTTGTGTATTCATAGATCTTTATCGTAGCTTCTCCATAGAAGTCAACATTGCAAGTTATGTAGCCCCGCTCAAATGTAGCTTGGATGTACATTCAACGTAAATAACCTCAAACCATGTTGCACGGCTATTCAAACGAAAAATGACGATGTAATGACTTTAAGCCACATCGTAGAGATAGACACAAATTAAATAAAAAGAGATAAGCGTAGCAGTGTACGTGCTGTATCATAGCTACCTGTTTAGTATTTTCAGATCTAAATACCGATTGGCAAGTCAATTGTGTACAGCTTGAATATTTAACTTTTATAAAAAAATAAATATATATAAGAAAAGTATCTTGTCTCGATCAAACACTAGTTCACTCAGGGATAGTGCATTATCTTAACACTTCTGCACTTCGTAACATATCACGTTAAGCAATCATTGTCTGAGTATTGCAGTGGGAATGGGACTCACTGGCTCCACTACAAAGTGTAATTGATTCATAATGGCTTGGCCTACCTGGCTCTGATCTCGGGGAGATGACTTTCCGACATTCACGTAAGCAGCCGAATTATCCTTTCCCACCCCTGCACAAAGGGATTGAAAGCGTTATAAATACATGTTGCCATCCTGTTATCAAAGCTAAGTCCAGACAAGAGAGGGGGGGAGAGGGAGGGGGATGGAGAGAGAGAAAGAGATAGATGGGGAAACAGAGAGAGAGATCGCGACTTACAAACCACACAAAAAACAAATAACATATTTAAAAGAATAAAAACGTCAGTCTGCTGTCTTACTGTTTGAAACAGGAACGACACACAGAGGAATAGATGAATGAAGGAATAATCAAATCAATGCATATTTAAGGAAAGAAAGAAAGAAAGAAAGAAAGAAAGAAAGAAAAACAACAACTACTTGTCCTTTCTCATCTTCTCAACAAAAGAGCGATCTTCGGATTTAAGCATTACCTTCCTTGTTGCCGCTGCGCTTTCCTGAAAAAGATGCCTCGTCCTTCTTGGCTTCTGATGCGTCCGTTTCGGTGGCTGTGGTCTCCGATACCTCAGTGTAGATGTTATCGAGAGAATCTGTTGGTGCTCCAGCGGTTGTTGTGAAGGAGGATGCAGGCGCTGGTGATTGTTGAGCAGCAGGCGAGCTTGGCTTTGCGGAGTTTGTCTCGAGCACGTGGGGCAATGGCATGTCACCAGCACCCTCGTAAATGTCGTTAATGAACTCCTCGAATTCTGTTACAGAAGATGTGTTATTCTTTATAGTAGAAGTAGAAGTAGAAGTATCAGTGTTTGTAGTTTGCCATGCAGGTTACGCCCATCGGACCCCTTCCTTATAATCTAAATTATGTAAGAACCATGTAAACCACATAGCGTTGCTTTTGTAAATCAGATAACTCAGTATTTCTGCTTAAGCGGAAAAGTGCTATCTTTCAAAATCAAGACTGCAGATTTAAATTCTGACCAGTTTTCCCCTTTCTGTCATCAGTACTGAAGAACAACTCTCCTACTTCAATTGAAATGAGTCTACACACGGTTTACAAGCACAGTATGTGAAGTACAAAATGCAACTTATGCTCTTCTAGAGCACGCCCACAACTCACCATCGTCTTGGTCATCTGGTGGTGATGGTCGTGGTGATCCTGCAATGCAAACAGAAGTTCGGGTTTCATAACTGACTACCTGTACGTCTGTAGAATACAAAGAGAGAGAGAGAGAGAGAGAGAGAGAGAGAGAGAGAGAGAGAGAGAGAGAGAGAGAGAGAGAGAGATAAGAGAGAGAGAGATAAGAGAGAGATAGGCGGAGAGAGAGAGAGAGAGAGACGGAGAGAGAGAGGCGGGAGGAAGAGAGAGTAAGTGACAAACAGACAGACAATATGATAGACACAAAATGCCAGTCAGACTGAGAGAAAGAGAGAGAGAGAGAGAGAGAGAGAGAGAGAAAGAGAGAAAGAGAGAGCTAGAGAGACAGAGACAAACAGAGACAGATACATATAGGCAAGGAGAGAAAGACACACACAGAAAGAGAGAGACACACAGAAAGAGAGACAAATAGAGACGACGGAGAGATCGAGGCACCGGACCATATGCCAAGCCTCCAATCCTAAGAGATAGATAGATAGAGAGACAGACATAAACAGAAAAAGAGAGGTCCACATTAACATGCCTTCTTTCATGAGCTGTCTGGGACAGCCCTACTTTTGAATTCAACTTCTCGATATTAGTCTCGCTGGACTGAATAGTTAGACATACTTGGTCAGATGATATGTTGTAAAAAGTAACACAGGTTGTATTAAAGAAAAGCAGCCTGTTCAGAGGAGGAGTTCTCGTGACAAACATGACAAGTCTGTTTCAAAATTTAAACATGTGTCAGCTAGTTTAAAATGCACAACACGCAACATATAATAAACTGCTGACAATGTTAATACACGAAATAAGCCGTTACCAATCAAAGCGGGGTAATCCTATTGCCAGGCCACCAGGTTAAGGGCAGACCGGGTAGGCAAAATGAGTTATCCCAGCGAAGCTGGAGGTATCCCGTGAACGCTATACTGTAATCGATTTGAGAAATGTGCACACCGAATAATACATGATAAAGAAGGATTCGTTGTGCCCGGCTACGTGCTACAGTTGGAGATGGAAGTTCACCAAAAATGGGGACCATACTAACAAAAATACGGTGGGTAAAATAGGCGCCCCCATTTTTTCAGCAAACGCCACCCCAGGCCGCTTTGGACGGGTAGAAATTCCGTAGTTTCCAAGTCTATGGATAAAGCTCGCGTAAGAAGAATACGTCACGGTCGAAAGTCTTTGACGTCAATTAATGCATCATGACGTCATGCCTCCCTGTAGTCTTTCTCTCTCGCGCAGTGTGTGTGTTTGTGTTCATTTTGTGCACATGTGTTAGTGTTACTGTGTGTGTGTGTGTGTGTGTGTATTTGTGTGTGTGTGTGTGTGTGTGTGCGCGCACTCACGCGTGCTTGAGTCTGTACTCGTATGTGTGTGGTGTGTGTGTATTTGTGTGTGTGTGTCTGTGTGTGTGCGTGCGCACGCGTGCATGAGACTGTATTCGTGTGTGTGTAAGTGTGTGTGTGGGCATAAGTGTATGTGTGTGCGTGTATGTGTGTTTGTTTGTAAAGGTGTGCATGTCCGTCTGTCCATATGTGCGTATGGGGGTGTGTTTTGTGTGTATGAAGTTTTTTTGTTGGAGAGTGAGTGAGTGTGAGTGAGTGTGTGTTTGTGTGTGTGTGTGTGTGTGTGTGACTTGGTGTGTGTGTGTGTGTGTGTGTGTGTGTGTGTTTGAGAGAGAGAGAGAGAGAGTGTGTGTGTGTGTGAATGTGTGTGTGCATGAGTTTGTGTGTATGTTTGTGTGTGTATGAGTGTGTATATGTGTTTGTTTGTAAAGGTGTGTGTGTCCGACTGTCTATGTGCGTATTTGTTTGTTTGTTTGCTCAACGCCCAGCCGACCACGAAGGGCCATATCAGGGCGGTGCTGCTTTGACATATAACGTGCGCCACACACAAGACAGAAGTCGCAGCACAGGCTTCATGTCTCACCCAGTCACATTATTCTGACACCGGACCAACCAGTCCTAGCACTAACCCAATAATGCCAGACGCCAGGCGGAGCATCCACTAGATTGCCAATTTTAAAGTCTTAGGTATGACCCGGCCGGGGTTCGAACCTACGACCTCCCGATCACGGGGCGGACGCCTTACCACTAGGCCAACCGTGCCGGTCTATGTGCGTATAAGTGTGTGTTATGTGTGTATGAGATTTGTGTCAGTCAATGTGTGTGTGTGTGTGTGTGTGTGTGTGTGTGTGTGTGTGTGTGTGTGTGTGTGCGTGTGTGCGTGCGTATGTACAGTGTGTGTGTGTGTGTGTGTGTGGGTGTTTGTTTGTTTGTTTGCTTAACGCCCAGCCGACCACGAAGGGCCATATCAGGGGGGTGCTGCTTTGACATTATATAACGTGCGCTACACACAAGACAGAAGTCGCAGCACAGGCTTCATGTCTCACCCAGTCACATTATTCTGACACCGGACCAACCGGAGTGTGTGTACGTGTGTGTGTGAATGTGTGTGTGCATGAGTTTGTGTGTATGTTTGTGTGTGTATGAGTGTGTATATGTTTTTGGTTGTAAAGGTGTGTGTGTCCGTCTGTCTATGTGCGTATTTGTTTGTTTGTTTCCATAATTATCAGGGCGGTGCTGCTTTGAGATATAACGTGCGCCACACAAAAGGCAGAAGTCGCAGCACAGGCTTCATGTCTCACCCAGTCACATTATTCTGACACCGGACCAACCAGTCCTAGCATGCACTAACCCCATAATGCCAGCCGCCAGGCGGAGCACCCACTAGATTGCCAATTTTAAAGTCTTCGGTATGACCCGGCCAACCGTGTATGTGCGTATGAGTGTGTGTATGAGATTTGTGTGAGTCAATGTGTGTGTGTGTGTGTGTCTGCGGGTGTGTGCGTGCGTACATGCGTGCGTATGTACATGTGTGAGTGTGTGTGTGTGCCCAGCCAGCAAAATTTTGCGCAGCGAATGCGTGTCGCAGTCGCCAAACTCTGCGTAACAACTGCACTGAACGCATGCGTAACGCGCGCGATTTTGCAAAGCGAAATACATGCGTGACACACTCGTTTTCCCTCAGATTACGCAGACCATACGCACCTCCAGCGCACGCTTATTTGACACCAAGACAAATTCGCACTCTCCACGCAGACGTCACGATTGCTTTACGCATTCTCACGCTATTAACGCGCTCTCCACGCAGACGACACGATTGCTTTACGCATTTTACGCGCTCTTGACGCAGATGTCCTGATCATCTTACGCACTCTCCACGCAGATGTCACGAATTATTGACGCATTCTCAGGCATTACGCGCTTTTTACGCTCTCTTCACGCAGATGTCACAATTGCTGTACGCATTCTCACGCATTTGACGCACTCTCCACGCAGATGTCACAATTGCTTTACGCATTCTCACGCATTTGACACACTCTCCACGCAGATGTCACGATTGACCTACACAATTTTACGCAGACCACACAACCGCTTTACGCACTCACAAACAAATAATGGGCAGTGCACAACATTGTATTGATCCAGAAAGACAAAGGTCAAGCGTGCAGGTTCGATAACAGAGATGATCATAATTATGTACAAGTTCTAAAACAAAAATGCAGTCAAATAAATTGATTAAAACAAAGGAGAGATTTGAATCTCGCTTATTGCCATTGTGACTTCCAGGTTTTAATTTCACTGCATTTTGACATACCAGCAGCACGGAAACAAAAATGATCAAAATACTATTCAAAGCAGAATTCAAATTGGCAGAACAAAGAATAAATAGAACAAAACCCTGATAGTCATCATCGATACGCCGTAGTACATGCAGTGAAGAATCCAGTATAACTTATAAGAGAATTTTGATGTACACTCGTCACTATATCACATTGATGTAAACAAATAAATAAATAATTGGCACAGCCTAGGCATAGGCAGCAGTGAGTTGTATCAACATGTTTGAATACAGAACAGCAACAAAAAGAGAAAAAAAGTTCTACAAGCCAGCTAATAGTTGAACTTCAGATTACTAATGATATCACAAACAAACACTTAGTTAATGCCCATTCTCCAGGGATCGAAATCCAGTCAATGTACACCAAACTAGGATAACACATACATTTAGAATCTATCACGACTGCATAAAACATTGGTATGCAATTCACAAAGCAAGGAACTTGAAACATGAACATTGACATTAAACATACATATGTGCCCCACACACATTTCGGACAAGGCAGCTGAACGAAATTCAGATGTGGATGGAGCACAAAATAATTAGATGGGGCGGCGTGAAAGCATACTGGGACAAGGAACAAGCAAGAGAAAGAGGATAAGAAGATAAAAGGAAGAACAAACCGAAGAATAAGAAAGAAAAAAACAAAATAAGAGAAGGAGAGAGAAAAAAAAAGGGAAAAAAAGGGAGACAATCATATGAATGTGTACCATTTAAATAAAAGAAATTAAAAAAATTACTTTTAAAAAGGAGACATTTCAGGTTTTGATTTGAAGTGTGTTAACATATTCACATATACCAGTAACTTTGCATGGAAAAAAAAAGTTCACAATGATTTGAAGCAAATTCAAATGCCAGAGAAAAAACAGAACAAAACCCTGATGTCATCATTGATAATCAGTGGTACGTTCAGTGAAGAAAAAACAATTGACACAACCTAGACATGGGCAGCAGTGAGTTATCAAGTTTCACTACACAAAAGTAACAACTACAATAATGAAACAAAAGGTAAAATGCCAGCTAATAGTCAAAATTCAGAACAATGATATCAAAAAGAAACACTTATTCAATGCCCCTTCTCCACTGATATGTTTTAGCACACCAACATGACATAAACTCATAAATTAAAAAAAAAACATGACATAAAACTCATAAATTAAAAAAAACTTATCAGACTGCGTAAAACATAGGTTTGCCATCTCAAAATGGATGTAAAACACGCAGCTTACTCACAAAATGATAGACAAGTCTCCAGCGGCCAGCTGCTCAGCAAACAAAATAAGGTGGCGAGGATCAATATAATTGAAATGCATTTTTTTTGCTGTTTCGGAGAGAACTTTGCTTCATTTACCTTACACTGCCTGCATTCAAGGGCTAAATTTTTATCAGGTGCACCAAGACTTACATCTATAGAAATCCAATCATAACGGTTTTAACAGCAAAAAAAAAAAAAGTATATTTCTAGTCTCGCTTCTAAATTCTCAACTCAACTCCAAAAAATAATAAAGAACAACAAAAACCCGCATCATGCATTGTCTCCTTCAAGCTGCCTAGGTTGTTTGCGTTCGACTCCCATAAATGACAAGGAATTGTTAAAACCTTTTCTTTCTATTTGTTCACTTTTTGTTTTCTTCTTTTCTGAACTCTTTATACTTGTATTTTATTCATTTTAATTTAGCCTGAAGGTTTGAGTCGTGTATTAACAAGAAGGGCAAAGCCCATACGACTCACATGCTTTACACATTTTTCCTACCAAAATACATGTGACCTTGACCCAAGGTCAAGGTCAAGGTCATCCAAGGTCATGCAACACAAAGCTGTTAATTCAAGACATAGGAAGTACAATGGTGCTTATTGGCTCTTTCTACCATGAGATATGGTCACTTTTAGTGGTTCACTACCTTATTTTGGTCACATTTCATAAGGGTCAAAGTGACCTTGACCTTGATCATATGTGACCGAATGTGTCTCATGATGAAAGCATAACATGTGCCCCACATAATTTTTAAGTTTGAAACAGTTATCTTCCATAGTTCAGGGTCAAGGTCACTTCAAAATATGTATACAATCCAACTTTGAAGAGCTCCTGTGACCTTGACCTTGAAGCAAGGTAAACCAAACTGGTATCAAAAGATGGGGCTTACTTTGCCCTATATATCATATATAGGTGAGGTATTGAATCTCAAAAACTTCAGAGAAAATGGGAAAAATATGAAAAATAGCTGTTTTTTAGGCAACATTTATGGCCCCTGCGACCTTGACCTTGAAGCAAGGTCAAGATGCTATGTATGTTTTTTGGGGCCTTGTCATCATACACCATCTTGCCAAATTTGGTACTGATAGACTGAATAGTGTCCAAGAAATATCCAACGTTAAAGTTTTCCGGACGGACGGACGGACGACTCGGGTGAGTACATAGACTCACTTTTGCTTCGCATGTGAGTCAAAAATCGAATATAGTGTGTAAGTGCCCTTGAACAGCTTTTCCAGAATCATGTATTCTATATTTTTAGTATGGGATACCCACAAGAAAAGTTCAAATGCATCCATGCGTCTCCACTGATAGTAATGGTAGTTGAGCACTTCCAGTTTAGTCTTCTGTCGTTCTGACACAACCTAAAAGGGTACATCATGTCTGAACATCATCTGTAGAAGAGTGTGAAGTTTAAAGCTTAGCTTAAATAATGTCCAACAAAACCCCAGATTCTTCTGTACATTACCCATCAGCCACACAGACCTGAACTGTGAAATACAATTACTCACTAGCAATTTCTCAGGCGAGTCAAATCTTACATTCATCAAATTTTTGCAACTAGCATTGTAAATAAGCCTACAGAGATTACAAAGTTCAATTACTGCAAACCAAATCATGAAGGCTCTTCCATGGCCTGTTGTCTCTTTCTTTTATCACAGGCTTCCAAAAACCAGTCTTGAACGGCCGTCTTCAAGGTCTTGACCTGTGGCACCCGTACAGCTTCACGGAACAGCCTCTGCATGACAAAACAAAAAATAACATGAACTTAGATCATCAAACAACTATCACTGATTTGAGAAAAGTCTCAAGTTTATTTCCTGACGCCTGTAAACTTGCTAAAAATCATACAGACACACAAACTTGCATACACACCATACGCTTTTACAACACACCAACTATACTTGAGTTAGGAAATTACAACACATTGTAATCCTTGTAGAAGAGAAGTAAAAAAAAAAATACCTACCCTAATATTTGTTTTAACCCTTTCGCTGCCAATCAAAACTTGGGTATGTGCATTCCTGACTGCCAGGGAATATTGGAGTTTGGGGTGTAATAATTCACAAAAAAATCTAGCTTCAAACTGGCAGTAGGTAGGTAAGTAAAACCTATGTTGTTTTTAAAGGAAATTGAACCAAGAATCTGTTTTTAGTGTCTAATCATGGAAATGATAATTAGTTTGGCTTATAATGATGTTTAAATATGAACTTTTGAAAAATCAGCCCGGCGCATCTTCCGGTGCCTGTGGATCAAACACAGGTGGCTGTTTTGCTCGCTCCAAGAAAGGATTATAATCACTGTCATCTACCTGTTTCCAACGAATTGTCCGAAAGAAGATCTCCCCCTTCCCCTGTCAGTATCCATAATCATTTGCACCGCCTGTAGCGTCAGTCCGGCTTTGTTTTTCCCTACTAGGGCCCGGTCGACAGTCACCGTTAGCCATTTTGACGAGTCGAGATTTCTCTCCCATACCCTGTCGACAAGGCCGAAAATAGCCTTCAAACGCAAAACCGCGTCACCATTTATGTTTATTCATGAGAATGAGGTATCCTACCAAGCCATTGGCTGCTATTTGTGTGTCAGCAGTGACGTAGCATTTCTGGAAAATCCCGGAACGGAGAAGACGGGTTTACCCGTCCTAAGGCGCTGCGGCTGCACAAGCGCATGACTGGTATACCCGTCATAAGGCAGTCAAGTGGTTAAAGTTACCTTTACTATGACTTTTTCTTTGGGGGCCTTCGGAAATTCATAATACATGTACTGTGACGTGCAGACGCATATGTGACGACATCATACCGTTTGCTAACATCCTTATTTCGTATGTAGTCGAAAATCCATGACACTGACAAATGAGCTCAGGAACTTGGCTTCTAGCAATTTAATGTTAAGCGTAAAAGCTTTGACAACTATCATTCACATGTGAAACATGGCAAATTTAAAATTGATTCCAAAGAACAAAATTTGAGACAGAAATAACTTGTTGTTTTGTAGACATGGATTTTATCTTCTTCCTAAAAGGACCAGGATGATTTTACAAATTATGAAAAACAACTCACTGTCGATGGCTTTTAGTCGCAGCGTACACCATGGTCTCTTTCCCTGCCCTCCCCCAGAGCCCCCTGTCAGCAACCGTGTAGCCTATGGAACACCTTCGTCATCACAGCATCAGTAGTCGTCTTTAGTTCATGTCCACCAACCACACCGAGCTCATGGTCATGGATCTGAAACAAACAAAACAAGCCAACTGAATTCCAAAAATCAAATATTCAGACAGCTCTTCTTCACATACAAACAATTCAATCTGGAAGCATCATACTGTCACCTGGAACAAAAAATCAATAATCGCACTTGCTTTAAAAAAAAAAGTTTTCAGAAGAGCAAATGGTGATTGAGTGTAGCATTGTCATAAAATGTAATCACACACCTCAGGTGACCTGCATCAATCATTCAATACTATCTCACAAATCTTCATTTGGAAAGCACAAACATAGTTAGAAGAGAGCGTCAACCGTGATACTATTCAGTGTGGACAATTTTTTTCTGACCCATAATCCGATGCCTACACAAAGTGAGAATCAGAACTCACAAGAAGGCACTGTTGCATGTTTGTGATTATTTGCTTGAGTGTAGCACTTGCAATTTTGAACTTGAGGAAACAGCGTAGCAATTTCTGTTACATCCCTGAAAACCTAGCAGATGGCAGCTCTGGCCACAGAGCAATATTTGCATTATTTCTCACAGATGCAATGATCACAGAAAACAAAGTGGTGCATGCATTTTCCGCACCCCACATGAGAAAAAGAGGCCCATCATTGTGCGTACCCATAAGCATAGTTTTATCATCAAAATGTGTTGGTTAAATTCAAAAAGCACACACTCAAGGTAACATTTAAAGCCTAAAGAGCGCGCGTCTAACAATAACATGTCACTCTCACAAGATCTTGCTACAGTTATCTGGGGAAAATAGCACAGGCATGACTGGTCTGCTTCAACAATAGCATTCAAAGCCACCTACCAGTGATCACTCCTTCGACAGATCCATCATGTGCCTTCAACATCTTCCACACTCAACAGTAAAAAGATGACTCCATCGAACAGTAGCACAGGCTCTGGCTCCACCATGATTCTTTGGCGACCAATTACTAAATTAGTCGCATCAGGTCCATCTGCTCCTGTAGAACCTTCTCCAGCAGCAAGAACTGATGTTTATCTTGCCGCTCTGCTCTGCTCGTAGTCTTGTGTCCGCTGAATGGAAGAAAAGAAGAACAAAAAGACATTTACATGAAGCAATACATATTTTAGACAATCTGTCAGCCTGAAAAGAAACCATCAGCACTAAAAAACAATCTGAGCAAATGTTCAAAGTAAACGTGACATCTCTATATTTTTGAATTCAGGAGAAGATGAGGAATATATATATTGCAATCAATTTTTAAAGGGGCATACAGAGTGGCATTTGATGGGGTAAAAAGATGTAGGGACTCAGCAGTTGGAGATGAAAATTTTTGTGTGTATTTACTTCAAGCAGATTTTTTTTTTTTTTTTTTTTTTTTTTAGACAGAAGAACAAACACACACTAAAAATCATTGTTTAAAGTTGAACTGACCTTAACTTTTCCTCCAAACACTAGAACTTTTTGTATTCATTCAAAAATATTCATCAAAAAGGTTAAATTTTAAATTCAATTTTGCAGACTTTGGATGAAAAGTTACTCTTCTCTGGCATCCCGCGGACACAGTTCACACTTTCTCATCAATGAGATGCCTGTGTTAATTAAAAACAAACATCAATAAAACTATTAAAATAAAATAAAAATTTAAATATAAAAATAAAATCGACCAACCGCCCCCACCCGATTTTTTTTCCCTTTGCTGGAAACAATACATTTGTTTCACTAAAACAGTAAAAGAGATCAGCTGAATTTGTTTGACACATCTGGTTATAACTAAAAGAATAAAACACAAAATAAGCCAAAGTCACAGAACAAAAAGACGCTGTCAGTGTCACTATCAATGACTCTGAATGAGACACTCATTGCTATCGAGCCATACCTGTTCATCTTCACCTTGCCGGGACGGAACGACAGTCTGCGTTACTGGCATCGGTGGCGGTGTTAAGGTCACTGTCCATCTCAGCTTTCTTCACCTTCAGTTCAAACAAGCAGTGAGCACCGTCATACTCAAGTCAAAGCTTTCTGAAAAAATAAATACTTGGAAGTTAAATAGGATCACATTGATTCCCAAACCTAACAGTAACAGTAACACGCAAACATCAAAACTGGAATATTAATTATTAAATATAAGCATCTCAATTTCACTAAATTAGTATATATTTATTTTCTCTGTGATGTATTTTTTATTTTTATTTCAAAAAAATCTGTTTTTCAACTTTATCACTGCACACGCTGACACAGCCTCTGCCTGCCTCTCTAGTCTATGCATGCCTCGGGAACAAGGGTAATTTTTCTCTTTTCCGAGACTCAGACACAGAATATTCCACTATGAGTCTATGTCTGGTATGCGGAACTGAAAGTTGAACATCTGTGGAAAAATAAAAAGATACAAATAAAAAAAAAACAGATTTATGAAGAGCCTATTACTGTATTAGTATTACTACTAAAGCTCCTGACAACTGCTGCCGCAATGACCCGACCAGATTAGGAACCAACCAAAGTTCACCAAGAAACAGACAATGAGACATAAAATGATAAACGAAAATTCAGTTTTTATGGTGCCGTGAGCGACCCGCGAATCGGGATTCGGATGGTATTTTCACTCTTCCACAACTCCTTAAAAACAAACCACTGCATCAATCAACTTTATGTTTTTGGAAAAGTTAGTTCATTCATCCATCTTTCAGACAAAACAAACATGAATGAATAGAACAGTGTTCTTCTAGGCGAAAAAAAAATCGAAAGTGTGAGAAATTCTCTCTGCCATCAAACTCGGAAGCCGAAGCCGCGAGCTATCAAAAATTCAAATTCCCAAATCTTTCCTTCAGTTGATCAACTTACCTATTCTTGAAAGAAGTCAATCTTCATTTCAGAGAGAAGGATAAGATTACCTTGCATCCAATAAGCAAGTCAAAAATACAAGTCAATATGAAGAAAAAGCAAAAAAACGCCGATACAATGTGGATTTGACAGACTTCTTGCCAACAGGAAGTTAGAGATTGTCTGACAGACAAGGGAAATAACTTCAATAAATTGCTCTTTTCAGTCAAGGTAACTGTCTCCCCTGAAATTGAACTTTCACAGAGATTTTCTTCCAAAGCAAAATAAAATAAAATGAAAATATGCTGAGAACAAATTTTATGTAACCATTAACATCAGCCTTTATTTTGAGTAGATAATTAGTTTCAAAGTTACTTTAGTTTACATTTTTTTGTTTAATCTGAATTTTTTAAATGTTTTTATCGTTTTGTTATGGGTACGTGTTCATATAGATTTCAGTTATCTTTTCTGTTCATATAATATTTTTATTATGCTTTGCCTAGATTTTTCCACGACATTATTTTGTGGAAAGCTGATTCCTACAACAATACCAAATCCCCATTACAATAATTATATTACATGCTAAAACAATTATAATGATAATACAAATTAAAGTAATCATATTTATTTTAAGATAAAAACAATCAGGATAACAATTAAGCAAATAAATGTTAGTAATAACAAAATGATTAAATAAAAATTAAATGGGAAAACCATTACATAAAATAAAAATATTTTTATTAAACTTTTAAATGCATTTTTTTTTAACCGAAACTGTCTTAAGATAAACTGAAAAATAACGGATTGAAAGTTTTTATGCAATTTTTTTTCTAAAAAAAAATAAAAAAAGAAGTTTTTGAAGAAGAATAACTATTCATAACCAACATTTAAAAGTAAATATTTTTTAATAACATAAAATATAATAAATTATTTCATGAAGTAAATGCATAAACCCACGGTATAAAATTAGGAAAAACAAAAATTGCAATCACCTTTTCATTGAATCCATGCGTGCTAAACACTGCGTGGTGAAGTCGTTTCGAATGCGACAATCTGCGTAAAAGTTGGCGAAAAGTAACGCGCGCGAAGCGAAGGTGTCACGAGGCCGTACGCATCCCCGCATGAAAAACGCAGAAATAACGCATGCGTCACGCAGAATCATGCTGGCTGGGTATGCGCGCCTGTGTGTCTGTGTGTGTGTGTCTGTGTGTGTGTTTGTGTGTGTGTGTGTGTCTGTTTGTATAAGAGATAAAGAGAGAGAGAGAGAGAGAGTGGGTGGGTTGGTTTGTGTTTGTGCGTGTGCGTAAGTGTATGTGTGTGTGTGTATGTGTGTTTGTTTGTAAAGGTACTATGTCCGTCTGTCTATATGAGCGTATGGGTGTGTGTTTTGTGTGTACAGTGAAGTGTGTGTGAGAGAGTGAGTGAGTGCGTGTGAGTGTGTATGTGTGTACGTGTGTAACTTGGGTGTGTGCCTGTGTGTGTGTTCGTGTGTGTGTGTGTGTTTGAGAGAGAGAGAGAGAGAGAGAGAGAGAGAGAGAGAGAGAGAGAGAGAGAGAGAGAGAGAGAGAGAGAGAGAGAGAGAGAGAGGTTTGTCTTTCGCTGGGGTATGCAGTGCCTTGGCGTTGCACATCTACTTAATTTTTGGTCTCATACACCTTTTTGGGGTTGTTGCATTTTTCACACCTTTGAACATCCTGGAATGCATTCAATAATCTGCTTTTGTCATTTTAGACATGTATTCATGTAAATAAAACCATTTTCAAACCGATGTTTTGTTGTTTTTGTCTGTGTTTTATCAAAAAAATCGAAAAAATGGTCTACTTTGGATACTCCGTGCTGGTAAATGTGCGCACATGACATGACCCTTCGCTGTTCAAACTGTGTGGAAATTTCCGTTCTTCAAGATGACGTCATCACCGTTGGGGAATTTCCGTTGACATAGGCACAAAGAGAGAGAATCCGTTCCAACCGAAACCCCGGAATTAATATATGCAAATATATGTAGGTCAAAGGCATTTGGCGCAAGCGCAGTAGACAACTTATCAGTCCCCCGGTGTCAACAAATCCATGACTTTTTCACCGATTCAGCAGCATTTTTCAAAGTTTTGAGCTGCGGAGAACAACCCTAACATTGGAAATGTTCGGCATAGTGGCAAGAAATATCAGAGAAAGATGAACCAGCAGCAGCGAACAGTAGAAGGAAGTAACAACACTCCGAAATGAACCAACATGATCGAATTGAAGCAGACGACATTCTAAGATTCTTGACTCGACGAGGTGGGTTTTGCTTCTTTCTCTTTTCGATCTTGTTTGTTTGACAACGTGATTTATTGCACATTGTTATGTTGTTGTTGTTGTAAGAATGTGTTAGGGTTTGCAGGTAAATGATAAACAGTTTGTGTCTGAAGTATTTTGCGGGTTTCTTGATCCAATTTACTGACCATGCCGCCGCCGCAATATTGTTGTCAAATCTTTTCCATTAACTGAGGAATAAAAAAATAGATCCAATTTACTTCACCAAAGAAAAAAAAAAGAGTTAAACTAAAGGACTGGGGCGGCAACTCATGAATCAAAAGCATAAAGATCACCTGCAAACAGTGCTAGGTTTAGGAAATCTGAAAATGTATACACACACACAGAACACACACACACACACACACACACACACACACACACACACACACACACACACACACACACACAAAACAGACAACAGACAAGAAACAAGCAAATACATAGCAAGTGTGATGAAATGAATTAATTTTAAAAGAAAAATATGAAAAGAAAGGAAGAAAGAAAGAAAATAATTCAGCTAGTTTCAGTATTAGTTCCTGTGTGTATCATTGTATGTGATTGTGTGGTTACTCAAATCCCATTGTAAACTTGACATGTAAATTTTGTGATAGGGGCTGGTATGTATATATATGGGATAACCTTCTGTGAGGTTTAGTGTGTGACAGGGTGAGAATACTTTGATTTCTTTTGCTTTTTCGTGGCTGCTTTTATTTTCAATTATTTATCATAATATATATTAAAACATACACTTTTTTGTCATTAAGTTGTGTGTGTTTGGGTATTAATAAGTAGTGCAAATCCACATGTAATCAATCAATCAATCAATCAATGAGGCTTATATCGCGCATATTCCGTGGGTACAGTTCTAGGCGCTCTGCAGTGATGCCGTGTGAGATGAAATTTTATACGGCCAGTAGATTGCAGCCATGTCGGCGCATATTTACCTTTCACGGCCTTATTCCAAGTCACACGGGTATGGTAGACAATTATTAACTGTGCCTAAGCAATTTTGCCAGGAAAGACCCTTTTGTCAATCGTGGGATCTTTAACGTGCACACCCAATGTAGTATACACGGGGGGTGGTTCGGACACCGAAGAGAGTCTGCACACAAAGTTGACTCTGTGAAATAAATTTCCGCCGAACCTGGGATCGAACTCGCGCTGACAGCGGCCAACTGAATACAAATCCAGCGCGCTACCAACTGAGCTATATCCCCGCCCCATGTAATGAGTATGAGTCACTGTTAAATTAATGAATGTCTTTTGTGTGTGTGTGTGTGTTCGTCAACTGACATATGTGGGTACGAGCCGCTGAGGTGGTTGTAAGAAAACCCGCCTGGTTCAGTGGTTGGGGGCTGATTGGGATTTCTGATTTACCGGCCTAGCCAAAAAGTTGAGGTACACCCCATGTAACATGGTCATTTGCAAAATAAAGTACAAGCACTTGTTGACGTTTATATTGAGTCTTAAAATTTGCAGCTTATTACAAACAAAAACCATGGACAGCTGTATCAAATATTAAATCAGTGTTTGTGTATTTATTAGGTTGGAGCAAGGGGAGAACCAGTCCTCCTGTGGTGGCAGCGAGGAGAAAGATTGACCTGATGGAAAAGTTTGCTAAACCGGAACTACCCTCTTCCACAGCAGAAACATCAGCTTTGCCATCTTCTGACCAACCATAAGAAGATACAGATACTTTGCCATCTTCTGACCCATCACAAGCAGATATGGATACTGGTACTGTGCAACGTCTCTCCGCTGACATGTGTTGGGCTTTTGTCAACATTGATCAGCTCAATCTATTGCTGAAAGGTCTATATCCTGTACTGAATGCTTGTCTGATAGCAGTCTGATTATGAAAGAAGGTGATGCATCAGCCCAAGGATTTGCACAGGCCCTGCATCTGGAGTGCATATGAGTGTCCATTCAAGTCTGCAGTTGTTTACTCTTCTCCCGGTGTTTGCAACGCTTCGGGTGGTAAAGTTGCATTTAAAATAATCCGCGTATGACCATGTTGGTACATGGAAAGGGACATTCAGCTTTACAGAAATTTGCTGCAGTGTTAGGATTGAGCACAGAAATACTGTAATTAAAATGTTGCAACTTTTGAATGGCTTGATAGCTTTGTTCCATTTGTGTATATATAATTATGTAATGCTGTTGATGATTTGTGAAGCATCATTTCTATGCAATGGAATAAGAAATCAGTGCATCCGTTGGGTTTTTATGAGTCTGACAGTTTGGTTCTGATAAATATTTTCATATCAGCACAAACACAGATAATTGACTTTTTTAATGTTTTCATATGATTTTTTTTTAAATTAAAAAAATCTGATAATTTGATTATCAAATCATTTCCCCTTCATAGTTAAAGTGTTATTCTGGTTAAAAAAAAAACACCCCATTAATTCAAGCTCTACTGCGCGACGAGGTAGACGTGCTGATGTTCAGCGACGCGGCAGGTCACCCTGTAGATGTCTGGCTTCCAATAGTCCTGGATTTTGTTGCGCCCCAGGACCCGGTTCCGCAGGTAGACGTGGTCGCCAACGTTGAGGCCGTGGTCTGCAGCGCGTCTGTCAGTGAGCGCTGTCCTCTTGACCACCGCTTGTTGAAGGTGGTCAAAGGCCTTCTGATGAGCCTCTGTCAGACGCAGGCGATGTTGCCGCACCCAGTCGATGGTGCCGCTGGCTGCTGGGGCTGGGAAGCCCAACATGTCGTCAACGGGCAGCCTGGGTTGTTGCCCGAAGAGCAGGAAGTGTGGTGCGAAGCCCGTGGACGCATGGGGTGTGTTGTTGTAGGCCTGGACCAGCTCCGGGAGATGAAGGGGCCACCTGGTCTTCTGCTCGTGGTGCAGGGAGCGTAACAGGTTATGCATTGACCTGTTAAACCGTTCGCACTGGCCGTTGCCCTGTGGATGATACGGTGTGGTGCGACTCTTTTTGATGCCGTACATGTCGCAGAGTTCCTTTATGAGTTTGGATTCAAAGTCTCTGCCCTGGTCACTGTGGATTCGCTCCGGAACCCCGAAGCGCTGGAACCAGTTGTTGACCAGGACTTTCGCCACCGTCGCAGCTTCTTGATTCCTGGTGGGAATCGCCTGTGTGAACTTGCTGAAGACATCAGTGAGGACGAGGACGTTCTCGCGGTTGTCGCTGGCAATTTCTAGCTTGGTGAAGTCCACGGCGAGGACCTGAAGAGGGCGGCTGGCCAGCAGAGGCGTAGAAGTGGTGTGGGTCGTTGAGGGGAGACGACCCATACAGCAGCGCTGACAGTTGTCGAGGTACTGCTTCACCTGGCTGTACATTGCTGGCCAGTAGACCCGGGACCGAAGAAGTTGCATGGTTCTGTCGTAGCCCTGATGACCCATGTTGTCGTGTAGCATGGCTAGGACATCTGGACGGAGTGTTGACGGCAGGACGAGCTGGAACTGGGGCCCGTGGATGGAGTCAGTTACCTTTCTATAGAGGACGCCATCTCTCAGATAGAGACGGTCGTGCTGTTGTACAAGGCTGCGCAGCTGACGGTCTTGGCCTGTGGCAGGTTTGGTGGGCCAGGTCGTTAAAACAGGCCCGATGGTGGTGTCCTCCCTCTGAAGCCGTTGTAGTTCTGTGGACGACAGCCGAGGGAAGATTGTCTCGGGCTCTGCTTTTGTGTCTGGATGATGAAAGGCGGGAGACACGTCTGGGTTGACGGTGGACTGTCTTTCGCAGCAGACTTGCTGCGCTGCTGCCAGTTCAGGGGGGAGAGAGGTGGACGTCGTGGGAGAGGGAAAAGACGGGGGCATCCTGGAGAGGGCGTCAGCGGGGTTTGTTTTCCCTGGCTGGTATTTGATCGTAAAGTTGAACTGAGCCAGTTGGGCTGCCCAGCGCTGCTCCAGAGCTCCGAGGGGGGCCGTTTTGTAGTGGACCAATGGATTGTTGTCCGTGAGGACGGTGAATGTTGCCCCCAGCAGGTAGTGTCTGAATTTTTCGGAGATTGCCCATTTTATCGCCAGGAATTCCAGCTTCATGCTGCTGTATGCAGCCTGGTTTTTCTCCGTCGGCCGCAATCGTCGACTCGCGTAGGCGATGACTCTGCGTCGTCCTTCCTGTTCTTGGGAGAGGATGGCGCTAAGTCCGTCGTGGCTGGCGTCTGTCTCCAGGATGAAAGGCTGCTTGAAGTCAGCGTAGGCAAGGACTGGGGCCGAGGTCAGGGCTCGCTTCATGGCGTCGAAAGTGACTTGATGCGTGTCTTGCCAGAGGTGCCTCAGGTCTGTTTTCTTCTTCTTCTTGGTGCCTTTTTCGGCCTCTGCCACCAGGTCGTGCAGAGGACCCGCGAGCTTCGAAAACTTGGCAATGAAGCGCCGGTAATAGCTTGCGAACCCGAGGAAACTGCGGACTTCAGTTGTGGTCGTGGGCGTAGGCCAGTTGACCACGGCGTCGACTTTGCCGGCTTCACAGCTGATGCCCTCTGCCGAAATTGTGTGGCCCAAATAGGTGACCTGGCGGCGAAGGAACTGACACTTGTCTGGACGGATCTTGAGGCCTGTCTTGATGAGACGTTCCAGCAGGCGGTCGAGGTGTTCCAGGTGCTCGTCAAAGGTCTTGGAGTAGACGAGGAGGTCGTCCAGGTAGACGAGCAAGAACTGGAACAAGAACTCTGACATCGTGGTCTGCATAAGACGCTGGAACGTGGCTGGGGCAGAGATGAGTCCCATGGGCATGCGTGTGTATTCGTAGAGGCCCATGGGGGTGACAAACGCCGTCTTGTGCTGGTCCGCCGGGTCCATCGCAATCTGGTGGTAGCCGCTGGCCAGGTCGAGGGTCGAGAAGTATTGAGACCCCACCAGTGCGTCGAAGGACTCCTGGATTCGTGGTAGCGGGTAGGCGTCGCCGACTGTCTTGGAATTGAGCCGGCGGTAGTCGACGCAGAGGCGGATGGAGCCGTCCTTCTTCCTGACGATGACAATTGGGGCAGCGTAAGGGCTATGGCTCTCTGTGATGATATTGCGGTCGAGCAGCTCCTTCAGATGCTCTTGCACCTCCTTGAAATTGTTTGGGGGAATGCGACGGTAAGGCTGGGCGACAGGTTTGGAGTCTGTCGTCCTCAATTTGTGGTGGACGGCGTCGCAGTAGCCCAAGTCTGCTGGAGTGGTCTGGAACGCGTCAGCTCGTTTGCTCAGCAGCTCTTCGAGGCGTTGCTTCTGGCTGCTGGTTCCATCGAAGTCTGGCAGATGGAATGGAGCTGGTGCCGGTGTTTTCGTGTCTCCTGAAGACAGGCGCTGCGTGGAGATGACTAGCTCGTTGACTGTAGCGCTGTAGGTGACGTCGGACTGGCTCTCGACTGTGTCCGTGGCGTGCAGTGTGGCGATCGGCGTTCTGGCAGGCAGCGTCTTGTCCTCAGGAGAGAGGTTTGCAATCCTGATGAACCGGCAGGAGGGGTCCCCAGCGACCAAGGTGGGGACAGTCAGCAGACCGCCAGGAAGGGGATGGGAAAGAGGAGAAGCCAGCAATTGCCGAGTGTACCTCTGGTTGCTGGTAACCCGGATTGTGGCCATGGAGTAGGCAGGGATTGAGCAGGGAGTGGAAGTCCGAGCTAGACCACGTGTTGAGTTGCGATCTAGTCGAACTTCCCGGACAGCAGCTTGCAGGGAAGGAGGGAGGTTGGACATCTGGGGCAGGCAAGTTGAAAGGACGTTCATGCCCACCAAGACCGGCAGTCGCTTCTTGCGGTTCTGCATGAACGACTCGGTGGGCTCCTTGACGACAAGGACTGGAACATCCTTGCAGAGGTGGCCCAGGATGGAGATGTCGACGACGATGACCCCGGAGTAGGGAACTTCAGCGCCGTTGACAGCTCGAAGGGTGACGTGGCAGGCACTGATGTCGCAGTGGGCGAGATGCTGGGCCACCCATGTGTCGGTGACGGTCGTCACCTCACTGCCTGTGTCGAGTAGAGCTTCGGCCGGGCGTCCGTTGATTGAGATCTCAGCAGTTGGACACTGGCCGGTGAGTGATGTCTTCTTCTTCCTACCCCCCGCTGAATGTTTTGTGACAGCGGGGGTTAAAAGTTTTTCATGCTGCTGGTGCTGTTGTTGTTGTTGCTGTGGTCGGGGCCGATGCCGCTGTTTGTTGTGGTACCGCTGTTTCTGGAAGCAGTCGGGTTCCCGGTGGCCGACTCTGCCACACCAGTTGCACTGGGGTTGATGGTTCTGCTGTTGGTGATGGTGGTACGTCGGTGCAGCTGGTGGTGGTTGTGACGCCAGTTGTAGCTTGAGGGACTCTGTCTCCGTGGTGAGGGCAGCGATGCGTGCTTCGAGCCTTGCGATGGAGGGGTCCGGTGCAGCGAATACTTGTTCAGCTGTTGCTTCAGCAGGGCTATCTTCCCGCATCCATCGCATGGCCTCGCTGGTGACCTCGTCGAAGGTGGCGGCCGGCTTTTCTCGCAGGAAGCGGCACATGTCACGCTTCAGGGATTGTGGGTGGAGTCCTGTGGCGAAGGTCTTGCGCAGCGTATTGTCGTTCAGTGTGTTGGCCTCGGCAGCATTGGTCTTGGCCCACGCAGCGCGTAGGTGGCTGGCGTACTCGCTAACGGACTCGCCGAGACCCTGTTGTCGCCTGTGGAAAGCGGCAGCCAGTGCGACACTATCTCGCTGGTCGCCCCACGTCTGCTCCAAGATGGCGTAAATTTTGGCCGGCGTGTTGACCTCTGCTGCTGGTCGCCTGATGACCTCCTGTCGAGCCCTTCCGTCCAGCGCTCCAAGGATCCATGCCGCTGCAGCAAGTGCAGGGACCGTCTGTAGCTGCAGGATCAGCTTGGCCTCTTGGATAAAAGTCTCGGCGCAGTCGCCCTCGCCGGTGAAACGCCTCAGCTTGCAGAGCCGCAGGTTGGGGGTGTTTGCCTCGTCCGCCATGTTTGCCTGTACTGTCTTCTTTCAGTTGATGCTTCTGACCCTGCTCGCAGCGCCAAATGTAGTGGAGGAGTGGAAGGGTAGTAGTAGATACACGAAGCCCAAGTCCAAGCGTCTTGTCTCAACTTTTTATTCAAGAAAACAATGCAAGGAAACGTAGAGGCCGAAGGCGAAACCCGTAGACAGCAAAGCAAGTGTAGCGTCGTGTTCAGCTGCTAGGAGCGAATGCATCCTTATGCCGGTGTCCGGCCTATACTTATAGCCCCGGCGCGGACTGCACAGAAAGCACCGTCCGCCGAGAATAAAAATCGCCTGAATACGGCCAGAAACACGAAATCTGTGTTTCTTACACTTGCTTTACCCTACGTTATTTAAACAAATACCTAACCAATCATAACAAACAATACATCAAATTAAAGCTACGACCTTTAGCTTTCCATTGCAATAGATCACATTTCGTAAAAACTTATATTTACTTAGTACGATGCAAAAACAATGGTCCTAGTGAAGGCACTGAACCAACTTCAGTGCGGAAAATTACAAAACTCTCTAAACTGGAATAATGGACAAACTCATAAATCATACAGATAAAAAGAAGAACCCTAGACAAACATCATGATATGCGTTACTTGGGGGAAAATTATACATTGACTTAGTACGAAGCGGTAAAGTCCGAAAGTAAATGGAATCGGCTAAATTCCTGCGCGAGTACCTGTCTGCATAAATTAGCAATCTTTGCAGAGGAACCAAGCATCACTCATTACAACCAAATCCTTATAAACAAACTAAAATCATATGCAACATAGGTACGGGATATGTAATAGTGATACAAAAATGACAAAACAATGATTGAAAAGACAAAGATGAGTTTGTGAGAATCAATTTCTCTCGACGATACATGAAAACCGGTCAAGGTCAGAGTGACGCTTTGGTCAGTTCGAAGCATTATCGTAAATAACACAATAATATGCAGCCATCCAGCCTAATCAGTGACTTCTATGCAAACCTAAATATAATTATGATCGTATCAAAGATAAAAGGGACTTTGAAAGATAGAAGTTAGGTAGATATATAAAGAAAGGTATTTTATTAGAATTTGCGCCGGCAATGGTGCACGCGCAGCATCGTATCGTCTGCTATGGGATGGGTATCCCGTTTGTACTGTACACAAGGCTGTTTCGCTATGCGATGATTAGAGTGTTAAGGGGCGCGAAGTGCACTTGGCTACATCATAAAGAGTGTTTTATGCTCTATCCAGTGGTAAAAACCGTTTTAGAAAAGAGCGAAAACTGTTCGAGTTATAAGCCTGTGACAAAGGTGACCCTCACACTTTTACCACAGTCCCCCCGGACTTATATTAAGCCTAGCGCAGAACCGCGCGAGGTGACATGCGACTCATTTCGTGGTGGAGGGTCACAATTGTGGCAGCAGTGTGTGCATATATTAATTTCTCTCGACAGTAATAACTATGTGCTGAAGGGTCAAATCATGGCAGAAGGTTTATGATATTTGCATAATTGCCTGAGCTTTGTTGTTGATTTGTGTGATGGTGTTCTGTAAATAGACGCCCATGACAGTGTTGGTATAAACCCCATCTATGACGTTTATAGCATCGGCACTGAACTGTAACGGTTACCATGTACTTCAGAAAACGTTCCGTGTTTACTCAAAGACTTCGTGGTCATTCCCTATGAATGCGTGCATCGGTTATTGTTAGCTTGATTGAACTCAACACACTTCGTATGCGACATCAGGATTTTACTAGAGTGGATGTACTTACTTCTGCGTCTGGTTACGACAACGATGGCAAATACGATGCAGCCGACGATGACGATAACACCAGCTGCAGCAACGACACTCCCAATTACTAGGGCGCTTAAACCGTGTGCTTGTTTTCCATCTGTTGTATGAGAAGATAGAAATGAATGATGGGGTGATTGCCCTTACTTCGGTATACACAGTTACTAAGTTATGCTTCGGTTTTGTAATAACAGATTTTGGCAATCGCGCATTAGAGATGCGAGTGTTTGCGTGTGTTTGTGTATGCGCAATAGAGAGAGAGAGTGTGTGTGTGTGTGTGTGTGTGTGTGTGTGTGTGTGTGTGTGATGTGTGAGTGTGTGATGTGTGTGTGTGTCTGTGTGTGTGTGATGTGTGTGTGTCTGTGTGTGTGTGATGTGTGTGTGTGTGTGTGTGTGTGTGTGTGTGTGTGTGTGTGTGTGTGTGTGTCTGTCTGTGTCTGCGTGTGCGTGGTGCAAAGAAATGTGCCTACATTGTGGTCATTAGGCACACACAAAAAATGTTTCTGGTCACCCGACCCTACCTAGTTTTTTTCCCTCCGACCCCATACGTTTTATATTTAGTCAAGTTTTGATTTTTATTGCACATGTAAAAAAATAAAAAAAGCGTCAAAACGAAAGTAGCATACGGCAGACGACAATGTGGGATAACCCCGCATCCCTTTTGTCTCATTTGTTTTGTAATGTGTTGTCTTCCTCTTTGTATAGAAAGGCCAGTCTCTTTGCGTCACTGTATAGTTATGTTCTACCCTGACGACAACAACAACAACAATAACAACAACAACAAAATCCCTACCTACCTACCCTATTTTTTTGTAGCCATGTTACCAGAAACATACAACTCTTTTTGGTTGGCCTTATAATATTCTATAAAATGCAATGACTTTGATTCATCTCGTTTCTATTCATATGTTATGGATCAATGTCAAATGGATAAGACTGCAACTTTACCCAGGTTAAAACAAACTAATCGAAAGATTCAAAACTGCGCAAAAACAATAGTTGAAGGTTTTTACAAAACATGAAAACATGGTTTCTCATCACAACATAAAAGATTGCTGCACAGATACAGCATATAATATCACTTCTACCAGGAAGACTTACAGCTGCACTTGAGTTAAATCCGGTACTTAACAGTCAAGGCCCATCAGGCGACTTCCGATAGCGCGTTCAAGCAACGCAAGAAAGTGATGAATAACCAAAAGCAAAGTTCGTCATTAATTATGCTAAAAGTGATGATACAATTACTTGTGCCAGAAAGTTTAAATGATGCCTTTGATTTCAATTCCGGTCATTCAGAGTCAGGGCCAATGCAGACGACTTGCACTTTGTGCGGGAAATAATTGTATGAAGGTGGTGGGTTTCCGAATAATAACATTGTCTGATTATCAAAGACAATAATGTTGGGTACATAATAAAATCACACATGTACCTGGTAGTTTAAAAGATGCAGTTGAGTTCTGCTCCGAACATTTTGAGTTTGAAACTTGGCAGACGACTTCCGTTTTGTCGAGTAGAGATTCGTGCGCGACGACACATGTGCTGCTCTGTAACCCGGAGATCTCTGTCAGACATTGTAGGTTCCATGAAAAGTTCGCTGCAGGGTACACGGCATCAGAAGTACAGGTGAAAGACTCATTCTGTTCAGGATTTGTGGAGTTTACTTGTCTGCTCACTGTCGCGTTTGAAGGTCCATCTGAAAGGGATAACACTACATTTTACTTAGTTTTTTTTTCTTTACTTGTTCTTTATCATTTCTTCGTGCAGTTTGTCACGTTGTAAGCCCTAACACCCTGCCGCACCTATGGCCGGTCAAACCATGCCTTACCCTATGCCTATGTTTATGTATGTGTGCAGTTTGTCACGCTGTAAGCCCTAACACCCTGCCGCACCTATGACTGGTCAAACCATGCCTTACCCTATGCCTATGTTTATGTATGTGTGCAGTTTGTCACGCTGTAAGCCCTAACACCCTGCCGCACCTATGACTGGTCAAACCCTGCCTTACCCTATACCTATGTTTATTTATGTGTGCAGTTTGTCACGTTGTAAGCCCTAACACCCTGCCGCACCTATGGCCGGTCAAACCATGCCTTACCCTATGCCTATGTTTATTTATGTGTGCAGTTTGTCACGCTGTAAGTCCTAACACCCTGCCGCATCTATGACTGGTCAAACCATGCCTTACCCTATGCCTATGTTTATTTATGTGTGCAGTTTGTCACGTTGTAAGCCCAGACACCCTGCCGCACCTATGACTGGTCAAACCTTGCCTTACCCTATGCCTCTGTTTATTTATGTGTGCAGCTTGTCACGTTGTAAGCCCTAACACCCTGCCGCACCTTTGGCTGGTCAAACCTTGCCTTTCCCTATGCCTATGTTTATTTCTGTGTGCAGCTTGTCACGTTGTAAGCCCTAACACCCTGCCGCACCTATGGCTGGTCAAACCTTGCCTTACCCTATGCCTATGTTTATTTCTGTGTGCAGCTTGTCACGTTGTAAGCCCTAACACTCTGCCGCCCCTATGGTCGGTCAAACCATGCCTTACCCTATGCCTATGTTTATTTCTGTGTGCAGTTTGTCACGTTGTAAGCCCTAACACCCTGCCGCACCTATGGTCGGTCAAACCATGCCTTACCCCATGCCTATGTTTATTTCTGTGTGCAGTTTGTCACGTTGTAAGCCCTAACACCCTGCCGCCCTTATGGCCGGCCAAACCATGCCTTACCCTATGCCTCTGTTTATTTCCTCACGCTGCACAAGTAGTTTTTGCTGAATTGATTTTGTAGATTGACAAAAATGCATTGATGTACAGAATCCGACCTGACTTTACATCATTGGTATGTGTCCATGCGGAAGGATGCTCTGATTACACACGAAAGCATTTGCATTCATATCTGACGTGATCTACAAGAAAGGTAATGTTGAATTACGACTGGCAGCTCTTGGTTGATATGTCGCTTCAGACTTACAGGCAACAAGAATGGTATACTCAAACGATGTGTGTACTTTCCCCGATGGCCCCCATGTAGAATGGCACGTGTAGACAGTACCATTGTCCTTCATCGTGACATTGTTGACAGTCAAAACAGCCGATCCGTTATGCTGTGCCCAGTAAACACGAGCGGGTGGCGAGCCTTTGTCTTTAGACACGTGTCTGCATTTGCATTGACTATTTTGTCCTTCTGCCACGTACTCTGGGCAGGATTTTGTCTGTAGTCGCAGTTCGCCTGGTTTGGCTGCAGCAAGATGAAGAGAATTGACATTGTGTGTATAGACTGTGCTCTACTCACTATTTGTATAAATGACAGGTTTGCTGAGCGCGTTTAATAAATATAGCAGAAGAAGAGGTACTAGGCAAAACAGAAGAAGAAGAAAAAGAAGAAGAAGAAGAAGAAGAAGAAGAAGAAGAAGAAGAAGAAGAAGAAGAAGAAGAAGAAGAAGAAGAAGAAGAAGAAGAAGAAGAAGAAAAAGAAGAAGAAGAAGAAGAAGAACAACAACAACAACAACAACAACAACAACAACAACAAAAACAAGAACAACAACAACAACAACAACAACAACAACAACAACAACAACAACACCAACAACAATAACAATTACTACTGCTACTACGGTGGATGTTGCTGTTAAGTGTAGGCGTTGACAATACTAATGACGACGACAAATACGACGATGGTGGGGATGATGATGATGATGATGATGATGATGATGATGATGATGATGATGATGATGATGATGATGATGATGATGACGAAAATCAGCTACTCACTAATGTTGAAATCACCAACCAAACTAAGGCCGCCTCCTGGTTCCATTGTGACATATACCAAGAAATGACCCTCTTCAGAACGTGCATCCATCGTAACGCTGCATGTCCCTTTGTAGTACTCACGACCGGTCTTTCTCTCGTTGAACGGCGTCAGAGAGGGACGGGTTGTCAGTGAATGTTTAAACTACAAGGAAAGCAGATCATGCTGAGCTTTTGTTTTAAGTTGCTATGAGACTGGATAGGCGTCATGCATCGATACCACACATGTCTTTCGTTTCTAATGTGTCTATTCTTATTTAATAGATGTTAACGATTTAGACCTTTGGTGAGATTTGCTCGTGATTTTGGTTGACACATGAATGAAGGATTGCCTACACATCAAGTCAGAAGAAACTCAAAAACTCAAAAAGTACTACACATTTGAAATAAGTGAAGAAGAGCTTACGATCTGTCCCTCATAGATGTACCACCGACAGGTGACGGTGAAATCCGAGTCGAACACTTTCTCCACTGTGACTGTCGCCGTCACTGTGAAGTTGTCACGGAGCGTCACTGTGGAGTTTCCTAGTACTGCGGGATCTGTCACAGGAACGTGGATGGTAGCTGAGCATCTATGTCTCTCTCTCTCTCTCTCTCTCTCTCTCTCTCTCTCTCTCTCTCCACCCATTGCACACCGGTTGGACCGTACATAAGGTAACGTTAAATTATGCTTGTGCAACGTATGTGGGAGTATCACTTATAACCTCAGGGTATCTCTTATCCTGTTGCGCATCTATAGACTAGAGACAGCGCTGGTTAGACTAAAACATGGATCGGGAACTTCAGTACGTACTTAGGACTACCGCGGCTGTGCTTGCAAGTTTGGATAGTTCTTTCTTTCTCATTTGATCCGAGTTTTATCTGTCTCATTAAATGCCATTTTTCTACCTACTACACATATAGTTTTCCTAATTGATTCCCGAAGATAAGTTAGTTTCGCTTCCACGTTTCGGTTTTCACTAATTCAACATGGCCGGCGTCGGCAATGCATCTTTGATCATCATCTTCTTCCGAAGAGGACTGGGTTCTTGCGAACGTCTCAGAGTCCTGCGGTTGAGTCACTGTTACCGATAGTGGTTAGCTCCGGCAAACAGGGAGATTAAAAAGGTGGGGAGGTTTAAAACTATGCGGTACAGGGGAGAGTGCGTTCAAGGGCGGGCTCTCATGCCCGACTGCACTGAGGAAACTGTGGCCGAGACGGGAGCGAAGGAGGGGCCTGCTTCGGCCGATGAACAAAGAAACTGTGATCGAACAAGTATGGTGTTACAAGGGGAAAGACCCGCAAAGTGAACTTAGTTGCCAAAGCCCGAAGTGTGACGACGGACTCGGTTTCCAGCAACTGTCCACCGACTCAGCGGCAAAATATGAGTTGACACGTCCGAGGTGAAAGGTAATAGTCTCTTCTTATTAGAATGTAAGGTCATTGTTTATGACTAAAATACAGTAGAATCACATAATGCACGAAGGAATGGAACATGTACATGGAATAAGATTGTCCGTCCACTAAGACACATTCCTAAAGGTGGAACCAACATCCTGACGGCTATGCAGAGAAAGTGTTCTTTTTCAGAAATGCATTCAAATAAAACAAATAGGGAAATGCCCACTGAACAGAAACACCCAGGCTCCTGATTTTTGGTATGAATCCAAGTTGAGAGAGATCAGCTGAGCTAGGATTTTACATGGAATAAGATCATCCCTCCACTTGCATACAATGTATACAACCAGAAATGAAGATACAGTGTGCTTGATGTGGTGATCAAGTGACATTTTGCTATGAATGTGTTTAAGCAACTAGTAGCTTCTTCAGCGTTAATTCATTAAACAATCACTCTTATTCTTAGCACATAGAGCACATTGAGTGAGTGTGTGCATGTGTGTGTGTGTGTTTGTTATTGCAATGTAACTTGTAAGACCTTATAATATAAATATACACAAATTATAACACATGCTGGGATTCTAAATATGTTCTGTTTACTTGCAGGTCTCAGTTATTACCAAGCCCTGCCTCATTCTTCCCGCAACACTGACATGGTGCTGTTGTAGAACACAAGTAAGTCCTTTGATCATTTCCAAAATACACTAGTGCAATAGCTTGTGAGTGCAACTGGTGGTAATGAGAATATTTTACCACAAAAGGCTAAAGTACAAATAACAGATTTATTATGTTGGAAAAAGAAGTAAGCCAGAGCAAGTGATTAGTGTACCAGTTAGCTAGGGTGGATGTATTATATAATTACAATTTACAGTCAGCATAGAATGTTGAGGACAGTCTAGAATTTTTCTCGCCCTGTGAATTCAACTGCAAATCAGATGGCATGAAGAAATCAATGTTATATCATGCTCTGCATTGAGTGAACCATCTCCTGTCATTCTGAGTGACACATCTCTTTAACTGAAAAACATGCCAGTAATTAAATCCAGGCTACATGGGGATGGAAAATGACCCTGGCAATTTCAACCTCTGAATGATTGTGTCTTTGTGTAGCAGGATTATGGATCTTCACAAGCCTTAGTTCATTTGTCTGCACAATATATCAGTTTACAATTTAAAGGCCCACTTGCCTTGTCACTACAGTATAATGTGGCTATGCTTTAACATGGAATCCCTCATCTTGGCCACATACAAAAAATTATATATTCAGTGACTGCTTGCTGTGGTGAGTTAAAATGTGTGATGAAATATTTTCACAAAAAGGTACCAGTGTTGTTAACAAAACTAATTCTTTAACAAACAAACAAAAACCACTCTGCACAGAGAGCATTCAAGCTGATCTATGTTGCTATTCGTCCAAGTAGAGGGATGATCTTATCCCAAGTAAAAGCCTGACAAGATCTGAGACTGTGAAGCAAAATGTTTTTACATGGTAAAGTAAGCCTTTAACGAGCAAGTATGTCTATTGCACTGGGTGTTTTATTATTATTGTATCATTTTTCTTTCAGGTAGTCTCTCTTTAAACTGACTTTCTACACCATGGTGTCTCTGGCAGTGTTATATTGGCAGAAGACAGTTGGAACTGGATTCCTCATTTAGATGGTAGGCATGTTTTGGGCTTTTGTGTTGCTTTGGTGTATGTGTGTGTGTGTGTGTATGTGTGTGTCTGTTCTATACCAGAAATAAACACACTGTTTGCTTGCTGTGGTGAAGTGACATTTTGTGATTTTTTTTTTTAAATGAGCTAGTACAGTTGTAGCTTTTACAGCATTTATTCATAACACAATCGCACTTGGCGCAGAGAGCAACCAGACCGTTCATTGTGGGTATGTGAACAAGTTAAGAGATCATGTCTTATCCCATTTTAAAGCCTGACCAGATCTTAGACGGTGAGCCAAATTGTTTTCATGAGAAGGAATGTGCCTTTCAGAGAAATCTATTAACTACAGTATTACTTTACAAAACATATTTTAAGAAATGAAATGTGTTACAAGTAACAGCCATGGGGGTGATAGCCTGTAGGTGGAATAATAATCTTCAATTGCCCAGAAATGATTGTTATCTGGTCAAGAAATGCAAAGCATTTTGATGTTTGTGACGATTAGTTACTCTTTATCACGTTTGGTCCCTGATTTTGCTGTCCTTGTCTGCGTTGGGCAGGTGTGCGTCCATGATGTCATTGCTATTGAAAACTAATCTGTACTGCAAAGTAAATGTACCCGTACATGACGTACATGGCAGTTGTCAACCGGGGGCCAGCCATGACTGGGATTGATGTATCCACAGGCACTCGACACCAGGTGGGCGGGGCCAGTGGTTGGGGTGTGATTCCCTGCCTTACACCACCACAAAGTGTAGTATCAGCAGACAAGACTGAGCAGAACTTCTGCCCCCCCCCCCCCCCTCACCAATTGACCACTCAGTGCCATGTGCCTGCAGCTGTATCATAAACACTTTGTGACAATAGTTGTTACCTCCTTAGAACAGATCTTGTGATGCTCCTCAGTCAGTCAGTGTTTGATGGATGCTAACTGGTATACTTGACATAGTGTTCATATGAAAGTTTTATGTGTTGCAGCTCATCCAGATCACAGGTACACAAAGGAGCTGGTTACAGTGATAACATAGGCACATGGAACTGCTTATGGACTACTTTAGAAAGTGAGCGGTTACAACCAAGACTCTTCCGTCAGGAAGGTCTGCGGAAGGGTGCTTGATCTGTTTCCTCGGACAGGCTTTTCAAGACTAGGTAGGTTAAACCACATGATTGGGCTTTAATTATGAATGCACTTCAAAATTCACTCTATTTCATTATCTTGTACAACCCCCCGCGGGTTAGGGGGAAGAATTTACCCGATGCCCCCCAGCATGTCGTAAGAGGCGACTAACGGATTCTGTTTCTCCTTTTACCCTTGTTAAGTGTTTCTTGTATAGAATATAGTCAATGTTTGTAAAGATTTTAGTCAAGCAGTATGTAAGAAATGTTAAGTTCTTTGTACTGGAAACTTGCATTCTCCCAGTAAGGTAATATATTGTACTGCGTTGCAAGCCCCTGGAGCAATTTTTTGATTAGTGCTTTTGTGAACAAGAAACAATTAACAAATCTTCAATAGTACTGACCAAAGAAGAAGGTTTAATTGTGTGATCATGATTTGATACATATGCTTGACCCTGAAGATGTGTTTTATTTGTTTTGTTTCAGAACTAAGTTTGGTGAAGTAGAAGCTACCGCTGTAGGCTGGTGTAAGGCTGAAGAAGAACCTCTGACAAGTCAATTTTCAAGCAACTGAGCACGAACCCAGGTACAAGACACAGAGCTCTCTTTCTATCGGTCTGTTATTCATAGAATGACACTAACAGTGACACAAGTAAATAATCTGTATCATTGTCTTGACCTCTAGAAATTTGGTAGAGAATAAGATGACTGATAGTATTATTTTGATTATTTCATGGTCATTACAGTGGCCTCCACCCCTGCCCCTTTTAAGACACCCCAATCTAAGACTCCTTCCTATTAATGACCCTGTTTTCGCAGACTTCTTGTTCATAACATCTGTAAATTCACTCCCATTTTAAGACTTGCTCCATTTGGACTTGGACTGGGTGGCCGAGTGGTAACGCAATTGCGCTCGGAAGCGAGAGGTTGCGAGTTCGACCCTGGGTCAGGGCGTTAGCAATTTTCTCCCACCTTCCCTAACCTAGGTGGTGGGTTCAAGTGCTAGTCTTTCGGATGAGACGAAAAACCGAGGTCCCTTCATGTACACTACATTGGGGTGTGCACGTTAAAGATCTCACGATTGACAAAAGGGTCTTTCCTGGCAAAATTGTATAGGCATAGATAAAAATGTCCACCAAAATACCCGTGTGACTTGGAATAATAGGCCGTGAAAAGTAGGATATGCGCTGAAATGGCTGCGATCTGCTGGCCGATGTGAATGCGTGATGTATTGTGTAAAAAAAAATCCATCTCACACGGCATAAATAAATCCCTGCGCCTTGAATATGTGCACGATATAAATTGCATAAAATAAAAAGATAAAATAAATCCCTGCTCTTAGAACTGTACCCACGGAATACGCGCGATATAAACCTCATATTGATTGATTGATTTTAAGACCTGATTTTGCTTATTTTGGATTTCGAAAAAAAGAAAAACAAATTCCCACTCTGTACAGAATTAAGCCAGGTTCATGATTTTTGTATGGACCAAGTTGAGAGATGGCATTTGTATAGGCCTGACCAGATCTGAGATGTTGAATCTAATTGCTTACGAAGAAAGCATTGTGTCATTATAGGCACACTACTTCTCGTCACCGTCTCAGTTCTGGCCAGGCTTTAACATAGGATAAGCTCATCCCTCAACTTTGTCACATATGAACAATCGACACACTGACTCTTGCTGTTGTGAGTTGACATTTTTTGATGAATTTATTTCTGGAAAAGGCACCATGCAGTGCTTTTTCAGGGGTGGGACTTTTCCGCGGATTTCCGCCGACACAACTTACGAATTCTGCTGGAGTAATCTATTTTTCCGCGTCACATTTCATTACAATATCTATGACTTGTTGAGTGAATGATTTGGAGAGACGTGGAGATGAAACAGAACACTGGAGGCTTGAGAGTTAAATTGTGCTGACTGAAAACTCCTGATAACTAATAGTAATTTTGAGGGGGGGGGGGGGGGGGGGAGGTTGGGGAGTGTGGAGAATGTCTTTTTTGTCAGATTGCACAGATTTTAATGTACCATTTAACCAAAATTCGGGGTAACATGCCCCCGAACCCCCTGGAAAAAAAGGGATTTCCTCCTTTTTCATCACAAGAGAGTCCCACCCCTGTGTTTACAGAATTCCTTGTTTAAAACTATCACTGTGCACAGAGGGAAGGGGGGGGGGGGTGTATTTGACCACCCCTGCGTTTACAGAATTCCTTGTTTAAAACTATCACTATGCACAGAGGGAAGGGGGGGGGTGTATTTGACCACCCCTGTGTTTACAGAATTCCTTGTTTAAAACTATCACTGTGCACAGAGGGAAGGGGGGGTGTATTTGACCACCCCTGTGTTTACAGAATTCCTTGTTTAAAACTATCATTGTGCACAGAGGGAAGAAGGGGGGGGGTGTATTTGACCACCCCTGTGTTTACAGAATTCCTTGTTTAAAACTATCACTGTGCACAGAGGGAAGGGGGGGTGTATTTGACCACCCCTGTGTTTACAGAATTCCTTGTTTAAAACTATCATTGTGCACAGAGGGAAGAAGGGGGGGTGTATTTGACCACCCCTGTGTTTACAGAATTCCTTGTTTAAAACTATCACTGTTCACAGAGGGAAAGGGGGGGGTGTATTTGACCACCCCTGTGTTTACAGAATTCCTTGTTTAAAACTATCACTGTGCACAGAGAGAAGGGGGGGGGGGGGGGTGGATTTGACCACCCCTGTGTTTACAGCAGAATTCCTTGTTTAAAACTATCACTGTGCACAGAGGGAAGGGGGGGGGGGTGTATTTGACCACCCCTGTGTTTACAGAATTCCTTGTTTAAAACTATCACTGTGCACAGAGGGAAGGGGGGGGGGGGGTGTATTTGACCACCCCTGTGTTTACAGAATTCCTTGTTTAAAACTATCACTGTGCACAGAGGGAAGGGGGGGGGGTGTTTTTGACCACCCCTGTGTTTACAGAATTCCTTGTTTAAAACTATCACTGTGCACAGAGGGAAGGGGGGGGTGTATTTGACCACCCCTGTGTTTACAGAATTCCTTGTTTAAAACTATCACTGTGCACAGAGGGAAGGGGGGGGGGGTGTATTTGACCACCCCTTTGTTTACAGAATTCCTTGTTTAAAACTATCACTGTGCACAGAGGGAAGGGGGGGGGGGGTGTATTTGACCACCCCTGTGTTTACAGAATTCCTTGTTTAAAACTATCACTGTGCACAGAGGGAAGGGGGGGTGTATTTGACCACCCCTGTGTTTACAGAATTCCTTGTTTAAAACTATCACTGTGCACAGAGGGGGGGGGGGGGGGTGTATGTGACCAAGTGAAGTGCATTGCTACATAATAAAATGAGCAAATCCGTCCCGTGAAGAAAACTTCTGCTTACTTAATTGTCAGATTTGCCAAGGCGTGTACATGAAATAAGATTATCATTCTAAATGCTGAATCAACATTCTGACTGTTTCCTATGAAACCAGGCTTGATTTTTGGTATAAATCCAAGTTAAGGGATAGCATGTGTAAAAGCAGAATTGTGTACAGAGGCAGCTTTGTGTTATTAAAGGCCGGCTGCTTTTCGTGAACACAGTTTGGCTCACATCTCACATCACCTGCCAGGCTTTTTAAAAAAAAAAAATGTTTTACCATGGGATAAGACTATCCCTCCATTTAAGCACATACCAGCAACAAACACAGTGGTTACTTGTGATGAACTAGTGGCAAGACAAATGATTTAAGCATCACATAACCTTCCTAAGTGAAGTCAAGTTATGTGTCTGTGCCAGTGTGTGTGTGCATGTGTGTGTCAGCATAGAATGTTGAGGACAGTTCGATGGTAAATCACCCTGACAATTTTAGCCTATGATTGTGCCTACATTGTGGCAGGATTGGATGTGGATCTTCAAAAGCCTAAGTTAACAAAAAAGTATGTAAAAGTACATTTTGAATAGTAGTTTTTTTCTCAGAGGGAAGATATCACAAGATATGATCGTTCCACTGCATGTATGCCACATAACTAAAACAAAAATTAAATGTTATTTTAATCGTCTTTTGGGTAAAACAAATACACCATCAATATATTATAATAATAATCTTGCTTGTTTACAGATGGACAACAGCTACTGCCAGGACCAGGTTACGCATAAAGAAAACAGTCAACACTTGGCTGGTGCTGCAGCTTCTTTGATGTCTATTTTTTTTTTTTTTTTTAAAGACAGACAGCTACCAGCTCATTCAAGACCATAGCCCCATCTTACTCACGCAGAACAGACAGCCATCTTTCGCCTTTGCACAGAACACTGCTGTCTGAAGGTACACATCAAAAGGATAGGTTTTGCACCTACAGCGTGCGACTGTGGCTAGGGTAGGAAGAACAGACTCTGCAACACGTTCTGAGAGGGTGGCCTTTTCTTGCCACCCGTACCCCTGTGCAACAAGACTTGGCCAGAGAGCACACATCCAAATGCAAACACTGAACACTGAAGAGGAAGAAGAAGAAGAAGGTGCCCACACAGAAGGACATAAATCTACTTTAAGGGCACACAAGTTTACAGCAGTTTATTGAATTGTAGCAGATTATAGGGAGAAAATGAACAAGCTAAATAGGCTGTACAGTACTTCACTTGAACAATGTATAAAGTTCCCTGTATTAAGAACATTTACAGATCACAAGACATTGTGTTTTCTTTTGTTTACAATACAAATGTTTCATAATAAAAAGATGTGCACTAGGCAAGATCCTTAAAATGTAAAACTAGTAGTGTGACAATTTTGAATTGTTCAGAGATGGTTTTTCTTCAGTGGTAAATGTTTTAGCTTTTTGAGTCACTTGAGAAAAAGTGACTCTATGTAATCGGTCAGTGTTAGTCTGTCCGTCCGGCCGGCCATCCGGCCGGCCGTCCGGCCGGCCGGCCGGCCGGCCGTCCGTAGACACCACCTTAACGTTGGACTTTTCTCGGAAACTATCAAAGCGATCGGGCTCATATTTTGTTTAGTCGTGACCTCCAATGACCTCTACACTTTAACGATGGTTTCGTTGACCTTTGACCTTTTTCAAGGTCACAGGTCAGCGTCAAAGGAAAAATTAGACATTTTATATCTTTGACAAAGTTCATCGGATGTGATTGAAACTTTGTAGGATTATTCTTTACATCAAAGTATTTACATCTGTAGCCTTTTACGAACGTTATCAGAAAAACAAGGGAGATAACTAGCCTTTTCTGTTCGGCAACACACAACTTAACGTTGGACTTTTCTCGGAAACTATCAAAGCGATCCGGCTCATATTTTGTTTAGTCGTGACCTCCAATGACCTCTACACTTTAACGATGGTTTCGTTGACCTTTGACCTTTTTCAAGGTCACAGGTCAGCGTCAAAGGAAAAATAAGAAGAGCAAACGCTCGATCGAGTCAGAAAAACAAGGGAGATAACTAGCCTTTTCTGTTCGGCAACACACAACTTAACGTTGGGCTTTTTTCGGAAACTATAAAAGTGACCGGGCTCAAATTTTATGTGAACGTGACTCATTGTGTTGTGAATAGCAATTTCTTCCTGTCCATCTGATGCCTCATATAATATTCAGAACTGCGAAAGTGACTCGATCGAGCGTTTGCTCTTCTTGTTTTATAAGATCCCGTTAGTGAAGCATACTATAAAACCTTGACCTTCCAAACTGTGTTAGCACCCTGGGCTGCGATCATTGTGTTGAGCTACTTAAAGGCACAGTGCAGCTTACAGCCTTCGTTTTGCGTTTTTGTTGCAGCTGAGTGCATTTACAGTTCAAAAATCCTCCTATGGTAGTAAAACTACCCAACGACGACATCTGTGAAGCTCGACAGTTTCTTGTTCACGCGAGTGCATAAATTAACCTAGTTATTACGTGGTGTTTGGTCGGAGTTCGATTCAACTGAGTGATTCCGGCCTCCATTTTGTTTTATACAAACTCATGATGATGTCTGACATAGTTTGCTAGTGACGTGTCTTTTTGTGCATGATGTGGTGATCTACCTGATCTAAATTTAGATCCAAAAATAGGTCAAGACCAGCCGGGTCTGAGTACGAAATTGATTCGTAAAAAAATCGCAGTTCTTGACTCTTTGGGTGCAAGTCAATGAAACTTGTTAGTTCTTCTAACAGATAGCTGCCTGAGGTATGACTAAAAGCCCCAGGGGCTCCGTGCACCTGAATTTGACAAGTTCAGTACCTTCAGCAAGCGCAAGTACAGTAGAGAAGCGCTTGACACACTGAAAAAGGCCTACTACGAGCAAAAGAAAAAGAATCAGTGATGCATGTGCTTTTGATGTAATCTTCTTTGACATTATGATGACTACAAAAACTGACTGATGTGTTTTGTTTGTGAATGATGGATATATGTGCATGATTGCGTTTCGCAGACACAGTTGTCATGTGCGTTGTAATTGGCGACGAATGCTGGATGATTACTATTTTTGTACCAGGATTACTATTTTTGGGGCTGAGCATTACTCCAAAACACTTATGGGGGTAAACAGGTCTGCAGCACAACTACAAATGTAGAAATGTCGTCTGCATTTTGTATATTTTAAAAGGTTATTTTTGTGCACAGAACATACATCTGCAGGGAGGTTTGGAGGGTGAAGTTAGGATCTGTTAGGAGGCATACAGCATCACACTCATTTTGTGTGTGTGTATTTTGTGTTGACAGATAAGACACTGTCATTCCAGCAGAAACCTGTGATGATGCACATTTTATTGAAGTGACCAGCTGAAATTGTATGTACGTTGTTATGAAATTGACAAATGATCCCTGCTTTGCAATCCTGGGTTAATGATATTGCCAAAATTAAAACGTGGAGGAAAAAGTGAGTGTAAACCTATTCTTGTGGTGGTGTGTGTGTGTGTGTTTGAGTGTGTGTTAAACAAACAACGACAAACAACACCAAACCTACATCAAACAAGCACAACAAAAACAAATTACACAAAAAAATGGCAAAAATCAGAATATCAACTGAGAAAAAAAACCGTGGCTGAATGCAATACTTATTATAACTTAAAAAGTAAAAGTGTGCGTGTGGATGTGTGCGTATGTTTGAGTGTTTTAAACAAACAACAAACCTAAATTAAAGAAGCACAACAAACAAACAAAAAACCTGGCAAAGTTCTGAACATTAACACAATGCTGCTGTCTGCTTTGAGGGGAGGAATAAAATGACTGAAGCCGGACTGCCGAGAGGAGGAAGGAGGGGGAAAAGAACACGCAGACATGAAAACACACACAACTCCATGACAGATAAACTGCTTATGTTCAAAAATCAAGAATATTTAAGCGTGCACACACGCACGCACACACACACACACACACACACACACACACACACACACACACACACACACACACACAGACTCTCCTCGTGAAAGTAAAGGTAAACTCGAACTTGAAGGTAAGTATAAATGTTTGATATGGAAGAAACCTGTGATAAAAGTCTTTGTATAAATCATCGGTACCAACAAAATTCAGTTGCCACAACGCGTAAAAGGACATACTGTAGTTTCAAATTAGTAACAATCTAAGCCATTTTAATCAGCACTGGTGTCCGGCAAGCACTAACAGATACAACAGCACGTGTATGCATCTTGAAGTAATAAGACCTTGAAGTAGGCCTAGAGTTTACACTATGCATTATGTAATGCTTTAATTCAGCTGCCTAACTGTGGAACTTTGCAAATCAGTGTGTGAGGACCGTTTCACAAAACAGACAAAACACCCTCTCAGTTATTTACACAAATCAGTTCCAGAATGTGCGTGTTCCTTTTCCGTCTCTACAAATTAATGTTATCTGGGGGGAAAACGAATCATTGTCGCTTCCGCCCTCAGTTATAATTGCCTGAGCATAATAGGAAATGCAACAGGTGTAGTCTTCCGCCTGATTTTTAGTCAAGATATTTCGACACAGAATGTTTCTTTCTTTTTTCTTTGTATGTTCACAAGCTCACATACAATCATTTATGCAACACTGACAATAAGACCAGACCAGAGTTGTGATTGAAATGGGCAGTTTATTTAATAAAGCTCCAGAATGAATAAAAATACATGACAAAATAAGGTGGTCCCGCTGTACAAAGCCGGTTACCAAACACACACACACACCAACACACACAAACACACTCACGCACGCACACACACACACACACACACACACACACACACACACACACACACACACACACACACACACACACACACACACACACACACACACACACACAGAGTAACATTGTACAACTTACTGTCACATTCAAGCGGGAACACCAAACAAAACGTATCATCAAATGAAACAACATTTTAAGTGGTCAACTGAGCAGATGACCACAAACCACACTTGAAATCTTCACATCGTTAACACTTTCTCCTGTATCCACAAAAGTCATTTATGCTGACTAGATAATGACATAAGAAAATGACATCAATAAAACCATTCCCTTTTTTATTTTAAAGAAAAACAAGAAAATTAAAATAACGCAAAGAACTGATGCTCAGTAAGGTTGGGTATCGATCTCAAATGTGTGCATAGCTAATTACATGTAACCGGCATGGACTGGGGCTAGAATTGGCCTTTCTGTCAGGCAACTCAAGGAATGCCCCAAATGTGAGTGCGGTTACCCAAGGGAGACTGCTGAGCACTATTTGTTGCATTGACCCTTGTGTAGAGATGTACGATTATTGTCAATTGATAACTGATTATAAGTTTATTGAAATATTATTGAAAGGCATCCCGCAATATTCCCGGAATGTCAATCAGACCATATTCATAACTGTACAAGAATTTATTAAGACAACCAGGCATGTTCCGTACATGAGCCTCTACATTTTATTCATAATGTTCATTTGACACTGTCATGAGACAAATGCTGCCTGACCAATTGTTCTTCGTAATTTCTCTCGTGTTTTGTGTCCTTGTTTCGACTTATCGATTATGGCCCAATCGTTATGTAATTTAGTGCCATTTTCGCCGATCACAAAATGTATTAACTTTGCGTGTGTGTCTTCTGTGCATTTAATATTATTGTGACGTGACCCACTCTTCCAACATTTCTGGCGCTCCAAGTCTTCGTCGTCCTTTTTTTTCCCCCTTATGCTGAATTCTGTTCTCTCGTACCCCATTACTTTTTGTTTCTTGTTTTTACCCCCACCAAGTTCTGTACTACCACCCCCTCCATTTTTTGATTGCTTGCGCATCAGGTTTGTCTGTTTGTTTTCGTTGTCTGAAATGAGTAAATGTATCTAGTCCGCCATCATGCTAAACTTTGTTATGTACATACCAGGATGACTTAAAATAAGCATTTATGCTTGAGTTATCTTAAAAAAACAATGCATTGTTTCTGTCATGATAACAAATTGAATAAAGTTTTGTAAACCAATGGACTGATTATAGTTGACCCTGATATGTGATTACGGGATAGTGTCACATTAATTTATTTCTACTTTCACTTGTACTTTTGTACTTAAAACAAATCACTGAAATGTAAAAGTTATTATTTTTTCCATTGTGAAGTGTCGTCAGTCTCCTCAAGGTAATGCAGTCAAACTCAACCAAAAGTTGGAGGGGCTTCTTCATACTTTCAGTGTGTGTGTGTGTGTGTGTGTGATTTCTTTTGACACTATGCACGTTTGTATATAACCGCCTGTGCACAAAAAGAAGAACATAATCGAATCTTATCATTCATTTTCGCTTAATTGATTGATTGGTATGCATGTTTCTAACAGTGACCGTTACCAAAGTGAGTATAGTGCGCTTCCCAAGCATAAAACGGTGCATGACTCTGGATTTGCGTCTGAGATATTGACACATCACTGTGAGAAAAAGCGTTAATGAAAAAAGAAGACTATTTATTTTCCTTGAGCATTATCTTAAAGTGGTGTGCCAAAAACTTTTAAATTCAAAAATTCAATATTTAACTTTAGGAAAAGCACTGTAGAGAGAAAACCACGCTTGTGTGTTCAGAATAGTCTCCATGTGGTATCAATATAAATGATTCAAATGTATGGAAGAGAAGCTGTTTCTGCTGGATTAATACACACACACAATTGTGCACTCACACATAAGCACGCATGCATGCTCACACACACACACACACACACACACACACACACACACACACACACACACACACACACACACACACACACACACACACACACACAGAAACAACAAATTCATTATGACAAAACCAAATACGAAGTCCTATTTCACAAATTTTATATCTTCTCCTTTTCACCATATACAAATACAGTCACGAAGTACATTTATAAGGCCAAATTATTAAGAAATATTATTTTCTGTGCTTGAATTACCCAGTGTGTAGCATGATCACCACGAAGGTACAATTCACAGAAGTTGAGTAATCACTTTACAAAACCCATACCAGTACCACATTGTTATGTTAAATCCTATTTATTAACCCACACAAATAGAAGAAGATAGCTTTGTGAAGACTTTCATTTTCCAACCAAATGCTGTTCAAAGATTATTCTTTCTTTCTATATTTGGTGTTTAACGTCGTTTTCAACCGTTCAAGGTTATATCGCGACGGGGAAAGAGGGGGGGGGGGGGGGGGGGGGGGGATGGGGGATGGGATAGAGCCACTTGTTAATTGTTTCTTGTTCACAAAAGCACTAATCAAAAAATTGCTCCAGGGGCTTGCAACGTAGTACAATATACTACCTTACTGGGAGAATGCAAGTTTCCAGTACAAAGGACTTTAACATTTCTTACATACCAATCAATATGAGGCTTATATTGCGCGTATTCTGTGGGTACAGTTCTAAGCTCGGGGATTTTATTTTAATTTTATTTTATGCAATTTATATCGCGCACATATTCAAGGCACAGGGATTTATTTATGCCGTGTGAGATGTAATATTGTTTTACACAATACATCACGCATTCACATCGGCCAGCAGATCGCAGCCATTTCGGCGCATATCCTGCTTTTCACGGCCTATTATTCCAAGTCACACGGGTATTTTGGTGGACATTTTTATGAAAATTTATCTATGCCTATACAATTTTGCCAGGAAAGACCCTTTTGTCAATCGTGGGATCTTTAACGTGCACACCCCAATGTAGTGTACACGAAGGGACCTCGGTTTTTCGTCTCATCCGAAAGACTTGAACCCACCACCTAGGTTAGGAAAGGGGGCAGAAAATTGCTAACGCCCTGACCCAGGGTCGAACTCGCAACCTCTCGCTTCCGAGCGCAAGTGCGTTACCACTCGGCCACTGACACGATACACCAACACGATATTAGCACTCCAGATTTTTATCTCGCAGTTTTTCTGAAGGACTTTGCATTTGAAAACTATTCTCAGACAAAATATGAGTTTAAACTGCAAGTACATGTACAGGGAGTCTGAAGGGTTCAAGTCGGATGAGATAGACTACTGTTGTGGCAATCTTCGAATTTGAAAATAATTTTTTTAAAAGAGTAAAACTCATAGTTCTTCTTCTTCTTCGCTCATGGGCTGAAACTCCCACGTTCACTCACAAATTTGCACGAGTGGATTTTTACGTGTATGACCGTTTTTACCCCACCATTCAGGCAGCCATACGCCGCTTTCGGGGGAAGCATGCAGGGTATTTTTGTGTTTCTATAACCCACCAAACTCTGACATGGGTTACAGGATCTTTTCCGTGCGCACTTGGTCTTGTGATTGCGTGTACACACGAAGGAGGATAAGGCACTAGCAGGTCTGCACATAAGCAATGACCTTGGAGATCAGAAAATTCTCCACCTTTAACCTACCAGGCGGCCGCGATTTTGACTCATGACCTTCTGAATAGGAGGCCGATGTCTTATCCACAAGAACACCGAGCCCGTCCAAACTCCTAGTAAAAACAACAACTGCAAATCTGGGAGCAAAATGTAAACGGTTACAGTTTCAACTATCCTTCCCCTTTATATCAGCATTTTTGGAAACCTAAACGAAAGAGTATTCAAGAACAACAGTCACGGATTCAGATTTAAAAAAACAAATGGTAACTATGCTTTTTGGAAATTCTTTCTTTAATTGGTGTTTAACGAAGGTTATATCGCGACAGGGAAAGGGGGGGAGATGGGATAGAGCCACTTGTTAATTGTTTCTTGTTCACAAAAGCACTAATAAAAAAAATGCTCCAGGGGCTTGCAACGTAGTACAATATACTACCTTACTGGGAGAATGCAAGTTTCCAGTACAAAAGACTTAACATTTCTTCCATACTGCTTGACTAAAATCTGTACAAACATTGACTATATAAGAAACACTTAACAAGGGTAAAAGGAGAAACAGAATCCGTTAGTCGCCTCTTACGACATGCTGGGGAGCATCGGGTAAATTCTTCCCCCTAACCCGTGGGGGGTCTTTTTGGAAATGCGCTTCAGACAAATGCCTTTGCACACGTTATGTTACTCACAGCAAAATGCAAGAATAATTGGGGACCATATGGGATGGGGCAAATTGGGAGGGAGCAATTCGGGACACCACCATAAATATCTACCAAATATTTACAAATAGCTATCTTAGTACATGCATAACATGCTGTACCAATACACAATTTCTTTAAAATAACTATGTAAGGATTATTGGCAGTCTCCCGGAGCATGTTTCACACTATCCTGCGATCAGGACAAGCGACTGACTGTGATGTGTATGCTGTGCGGCGTGCGCTACATAAGAAACCTTTTTTTAAATTTGTATTAAATATAATCACCTGAGCCACGAATGGCTAGCTGACAGCGGCTATCTTTTACACAACAAATTCTGAACTCTGATGAACTCGTGACCGCTGATTTTTAAAGGCAAGGGGTATCATATTGTGCGCATGGCATACACATCCAAGTTGGTCGTTTGTCCCGATTGTGGGATACAGCCCGTCAGAGGCGTAGAGCGTGCTCGAGATGTTTTGAAAAACCTGACTGCAGTACAGGGATTTTTACACCTCCGGACTGCTGATAATCCTAACAGAATTATTTTCAAAAACCGTCTATTGCCTTGAAAGCAAACCTGGAATTTCTGATGCGAGTTGCCAGAAAGAAAGTTCACTAACAAGATCCAGGCCAACACCACCCCCCCCCCCCCCCCATCCCCCTAAATAACACTAAGGAGTGAGGTGAGCTTAAATAACTAATGAATTAATCAATCAATAAATTCTCTGCTGAAATCCCCAACTTCGCGCATCGAAGCTATGAAAAACAGGACACTGCCACGTTTCCATTCAGCTAAACGCCACACCATTTTCAAGAGGGGATGTCTCAGGAAGAAAGATGTGACGCTCCCGATTCATATGTTTCAGAAGACAGCCCACCTGAGAAAAAGAAGAACACAATATAGAAATAATAACAACCTGTCAACCACAAATACATTAAAGTTTTTCAAACAGTTCACTAATCCGACAAACTCATGCTCGTTTCTGGTGCATTTGATAAAGCCAATTACGGGTAGATGCTAGACAACAGCAAAACCACCACCACATAACAACACAAGATTGTTTATGGTTGTTTACAGTCTCTTGAACACAGGAGTCAATCGAGACCATATATATATATAACAAGAAGCATAAAAAAGCACTTCAGTTTGAAACCCAGGTTCAATGTAGTAAATGATATTGCATCAATGTTCCATCCATCCTCAGCACTTTCAAAACCAGTTTCTTCTAGGTCATACACACCTTTTCCTCGATTGATCCACAGTACATCAGATCGCTATTGTTCTTTTTATGATTTGCACCAAGGGAATGATTAACATTTCTGTCTTAGTCATATGTAACAAGCTTTAAGCAAAAGCATAATATTCTACACATTCACATATTGTAAGGTTGAAGGGGTCTATGTCGACCAAAAGAAGGTGTATTCCCCATAGCCATAGGTGTTTTCCTTGTGTACCGGGAATACAGTTGGATTTTCTGTAAAGAAGTATAATATCGTACAATCTTGCGCCAAGCGCGTGACTGCGGTTAGATAGGAGAATCTATTTAAAATCCTGAATTCGCGTGCGGCATCCAGTCAAGCAAAACATGCTTCGACCGTTTATCAAAACGGATTTAGTTAAAGAAACATCTGCACCCCCACCCCCAACAGCCTGGTATTATGTTTTCCTCGCTGGTACTCTCGTCCATTGAATCACTTTCACTTTCGTAAGCTTGAAGTAACTCCATGGCGTCTAACGGAAGTATATTCCCTGTATATGTACAGGAAATTAACATACAGGGAATACAGCCACTGTTGGTCGACATAGACCCCTTCTAAAGTGCTGCAGTAGTTACCTTTCCCTCCAAGGACCAAGCTGTTCATCCACTGTAGGGCTGACCGGGGTTCCCCCTTAGCAGAGTGAGTGGCGAATCCTGGCTGATAAATTTCCTTTCATTTTCCATGAATGAAGAATACCAGCTGGGTTCTTTTATTCATGGACCTGTGTTCTGCAACACACACAAATCAGCCACCATCTTGTAAATATATGTAAAAGAAAGCAAGTGGCAATCTGAATAACAGAATACAAAATGATCAATCCACACAATCATACTTCAGCACTGAAAGTCCACAAAATGAAGCACTGCTAGTACATGTACTTCTCATAATTTACTGAAACTTTACTCGTCAAAACAACCATTTGTTTTATCAACTTTACTCGCATGTGGCGAGTAGATTAACATTTCTACTCACCATTTACATGATTTTTACTCGCCATGGCGAGTAATTGAAAATACTTGCCACTTTCAGGCCTGTACTTGTGCATGAGATGTGTTTACCATCCATATGCCCAGACCATGCGCCCTTCTGTTGTGCTCAGAACAGTAAAGAGTTGCTTGCTGGGGTGGTTGTTCATAAGTTAACAGTTCACAAGAGGGCACAAACAAGAGCAAAAACACAGGTGCCTGATTCAAACTCATTCAAATGCAGAACCTTATTTTTGCATGAACAGAGTAAGACATGATTCTTACATAGCTGACCCTACCCCTGGCAGAAAAGTGCTTGAAATTGTCCATGTGGTCTCTATCAGTACATTTGATGCGTATTTGTGATACATATATACTGATATAGAGACAAGTAACAAGTGGACATTTCCTCTGACACCTCTACCATTTGTACACCTGCACAAATCTCCTGCCATAGACTACAAAAGGAAAACATACAAATCAAAACAAACACAAATTTAACCTAATGTTTACCTTTCAGCAGCAGAAAAGGCTGTGTTTTCTGTGGTGTCTCAGAGTAAAGCCACGGTGTTGGAGATCTATGCAAAACTAGGCTGTAGGCAAGGTCCAACATCTTTAGCTGCACACACAAAAAGAAGAAGCAAGAAATCACATGACATAGATGACATTCCTCACTAGTACAAAACCACAACTACACTAGTCAACTACCAATGTAAGAATCATAGTCCTGCAAGATTATCCTCTTAAAAAGTAAGATTGCTTTCATTCAAACACTACCGTGGGACCAAACTCCCCCCCCCCTCCTTTTTTTGAGTTTTTCCTACATGTGTGTTGATGTTTCCATTAATTCCAAGCCCTGAAACTGTGAACTTGAGATCTTTATGTATGCACACAGTCACAGGCTTAATAAGCTATTCAGAAACCAAGCAGAGTCTGCACAACGTCAATTCTGAGAAATAAATCCCCACAACCGGTTTCAAGGCCACTATACCGACTGAGCTATTGCTTGCCATGCCAACCTCCACCCCCATTTGGAACATGCACAACTAGTATACCCATACACATGTAATAATACTGCTTGCCCCCACCCTCCAAATCAATAAACACTAAATGTATGCAATCAGTAATCTTTTAGTTAGTAGTTGACTAACATCAAAAACACTCAATGAGTGCAAACAAAAACATGTGGCGAGAGGTCCTTCGCCTATCAAGCCCCTGTGACCTGGAATAGATTACCACTGCCTCTCAGACACACAGATTCTCTCACTACATTCAAGACAAATCTCAAAACACACCTCTTTCAGCGCAAGTGATTCCCCCCCCCACCCCATCCCGCCCCACCTCACCCCCTACCTAGCGCCTAAAATAACGTGTATATATATTTTCTGCGCTTTGTGTCAGCACTGTGTGAGTGTGTGTAAATAGTACCGTTGACACGTTTTTATATGGAAGCCTACTGTGGTTCTTGTGCTTAGGCTGTGTATTGGACTGTCATTGTATGCCTGCATTATTAGTTGTCAGTAATTATTACATGTGCTGATTGTTCTCTTTGCCTGCGCGCGTATAGTATGTTGGTTATGTTTGGTCATAGTATGTTTGTTTATGTTTGGTCGTTATCTTGCCTGTGCGTGTATTTTATGTTTGGTCGCTTTCTTTGCCTGTGCATGTATAGTTTGTTGGTTATGTTTGGTCGGTTTCTTTGCCTGTGCGTGTATAGTATGCTTGGTCGATGTATGTATTGTAAAGCGCTAAGAGTAGACATTTTTCTAGAATAGCGCTATAAAAGTTTGCATTATTATTATTATTATCACTACTCTCTCCACACCCACCCACCCTCTTGCACATCAGCGACACACCCCCATCGCCCAATCATTTCCATGATTCTCTCTGCCATATAGTTATCCTAAACACTAAGATTATGACACATTTGTTTTCCAATTAGGAACATAAAAAATTACTGTAAAAAAAATGTACAATCATGCACTCTCTGAGTCTGACAAGAGAGTGTGAGAAAAGTCAAGAAAGCAAGACATGTGTGACATAACTAAATCTTCTAATCTATTCCTGAGATTTACTCTTGACAGCTTAAAATGGAACCTCATGCACTTACTGTTCTGAATTGTAGAAATTTCTTGTAGTTATAGCAGCAAAGGCAGTTTTATTGGGTACCACCAGGTGTCACTCTGTCATCATCTGATCAAGCATTCAAGCAAATGGTTCAGCACTGAAACAGTAAATAGCAAGAGTGTACAGAAAAATACACAAACTTTCTCATTAATTTGTATCTTCAACTTCACATTATTCATAAATAATGATACCTTACTTTGACTAAGTTTGAGTAGGATTAACACCATGCAGAGCCAGAAGTTAACTTGAAATAAAATAACTATACGTTACTCAATACTGCACTCAATGAGTCAATTGTCAGCAAAGGTGATAATCAATGCAAGGTAAAACCAAAGGATGCAACTCAGTCAGCAATTGCAAAAACTACATAATTCTAATCAAGCTGTCAGTTTCATTAGCTATCAGAATTCAAAACATGTTCTTGTTTTTGTTGTTGCTGTTGTTCATGACTACATTAATGTATCTCAGCATTTCTAGTTTCTACACTATAGCCATTAAAAAAACCAAAAGAAGTGTCCCAATGTTTAATGAAGCGCTCTTGCAATTAAGTCACAATTGTTTGCAGTTGCTGAGAAAAGCTAATAGTAATAGTCCTTACAGTAAGTTGAGTAACAAATTATAAACAATTGCTGTTAACACTCATAGTACAAGAGAGCAAACCACTGCAAAACTATAGTCATTTATCAATGTTATGCTTGCCATCCACCCCCGACCCCAAACCTCTCCCATATTTTATGTACATCAGACTAGTATTCTTGTTAGTTCATTTCAGCTGTAACAGTGACAACACGTTTGCACACTACAGACCTGGAAGTGGAAATGTTAACACATGGAGTGCTAAATTTCAGGATACAATCTGTTTGTTTGTTTGCTTAACGCCCAGTCGACCACGAAGGGCCAATCAGGGCGGTGCTGCTTTGACATTTAACGTGCGCCACACACAAGACAGAAGTCGCAGCACAGGCTTCGTGTCTCACCCAGTCACATTATTCTGACACCGGACCAACCAGTCCTAGCACTAACCCCATAATGCCAGACGCCAGGCGGAGCAGCCACTAGATTGCCAATTTTAAAGTCTTAGGTATGACCCGGCCGGGGTTCGAACCCACGACCTCCCGATCACGGGGCGGGCGCCTTACCACAAGGCCAACCGTGCCGGTCATACAATCTGTTTCAAAGTACAAACACTGGCAATCGGAGAGAACAGTGTTACTGTAAGTCTTTACAGTAACATCAAACAGTATCCCCTCTTTTTGGTAGTACAGTGGAACAACACTTTTAATATCCCCTGATTAAAGACTCCCTCCCTTTTAAGACCCTGTTTTCTCAGATTTGTCTGTCCACAACCTCTCTATATTTACTCTCATCTCAAGACTTCTTCCTTTCAAGACCTGATTTTTTCAGATTTGTTTAGGTCCTAAAAGGAAGGGGGGGGGGGGGGGGGTTCGATCGACTTTACTGGTACCGTGAAACCGAAAGTGACCAAGTCATCAAGGGCACGTATATTCCTGCTGCTCTGTTAGCACCGATCATATTTTAGAAACGTTGCACTCTGTCGTCAACACGAATGTAGGAATAAAAATAGTATTACCTTCACCAGCTGTCTCCATGGAGTCGAAAGACCATCGGCCGGTTTGGCTCGCTTGTGCCATTCCTGGATGAAAATTGAAATGACCCTGGCTGCTCCGTTCTTGGCATCAATGGCAGTGCAAAAAAAGCGAATCCCGACTCCCATCCAGGATAAGCTGTACGGCACGGCGGCGTCTCTGCAGATGACCACTACATTTGGACGATTTGGACTGGTCTACACGTGTTGCAGCAACAAGCAGAAGAAGATACAGATAAGGTGGCGGGAGTGATGTCCCTTCGCTGCAGTGACTAAAAATACAAAACTATCTCAAAATAAAAACACAAGGAATGATGGGTAGTTAAATTTGTGACAAAAGAAATTAAACGTTCAAATGACTTACCACCCCCCTCTGCTATGTCAGTTGCGAGTATGTCAGTATGTGTTTGTGTTTGTGTGTGTGTGTGTGTGTGTGTGTGTGTGTGTGTGTGTGTGTGCCCGGCAGTGTGCCCGTCAGTGTGTACGGTACGTGTGTGTGTGTCAGTGTCATTGCCGGTGTGTGTGTTTACGTGTGTGTGTCACAGTGTGTGTGTGTGCGTGCGTGTGTGTGTGTGTGTGTGTGTGCCGGTGTGGATGTGTGTGTGTGTATTGTGTGTGTGTGTGTGTGCGTTCGTCAAGTTGTGTGTGTCAGTGTGTGTGTCAGTCATATGGCCACTAGTTCCCAATTCCAGTGGGGGAGCTTGTTTATTTTATCTTGTCAGCGAGCCGCGCGGTGATAAATCCCAGCCGCGTAAACATTGCAGCCAAGGCAAGAAGAAGGGGGAAACTCGGGGACTTTTTCTACATTTATGAAGGGTAGGGGGAAGCAGACGACAAAATGTACGCCATCTTGTTATTCAGTTGCCAGGTTGGAAACCTAAAAGTTTGGACTCGATTTGCTTGTTTTTTCATTATATTGATATGTACAATTATTCATATTGCAAAATATAACATACTACAATCCCTTCAAGCTAAAAATGTAGTGTAAAACTGAAGGAACTTGTACTACAGCACTACAAACACAAATTCAGTATAGTTAGAGAGTATTTTACCTGCGTTTGGATTATGATGTTGTTGACATTGCAACATTTTAAAGCGTGTTCGATGTTTCTGACGGAATCATTAGCGTTTGAAAACAAAAAAAGCCTCGGTTTACCAAACCTTTGAGAAAAATGGCTTAGAAAACGAGGATAGTGTATTTTTTGCAAATTTACTGAGACTATTTCTTTACGACAACGACCAGTATCGGACATTCGCTTTGAGGCAAACAAATTCACTCGTTGCCGCCAACTTCATTCCGCCAAAAGGTTGTGATTTTTTACCATGAATTACGCATACGCTTACGCAGTCAATGTTTGGGATCAGCAGCAGCAGCAGGAGATACGACGGCTGGAGGCTATAGTACGCTCTCAGGAGGCTGACCTGAGAGCTATTCAGCTAATCCGCAATGCCAAGGGTGAGCATTCCCGGGGCACTCAAACGACCAAGCGGGTTGTGGGTGTCGGTCCTATGAAGAACAGGCTGCTGGACCTGAAACCTTCCGCCCGAGGCATCCGAAAGAAAGACATCGAACAGGGCTTTCGGGACTTAATATATATATTTGCACCTGACTGTAAAGAAGTGGCCGTCGCTATAACATTTAGCGATGGGACATCCTCATGTGTCAAGCAGCCTGCCAATGCAGAGCCAATTGACACTGACTCGTATGCAACTTGTCAGAAAACTGGCAGGAAAAGGACTGCATATGAGCTCAGTGTCCTTGATCTGGCAGTTTACACCAGGCTGAAACACCAGATCAGTGAGAAATCTCTTCATGAGATGAGGATGTCGGGGCTCGCCTCATTCCCCCCACTGGATGTCTTGAGGACCTATCAGAAGTACCTCATTCAGCACATGGAATTGGATATCATTACAATCCAATACACTGATGTAAGTACTGATCATGTTTTCAACTTTGTTGCATTTATGTTGTATTATTAGTCCAGTTTTTGTGTGGTTTTTTTTCCAGTGACTGAGGACCACAGAAGTAATTTTGCTCACATCACAACCCACTGAAATCTATTAGCAATTTGTATTATTATTATTGTTATTATTATTATGTTTTTGTTTGAAGGCTATGCATCTGCAAACCTGTTCCTAGTACACTTGCATTTCTTTTCACAATTTGACAAGTAGTTTCAAGACTTCTCGCTAAAATTAAAAACTATGCATTCATTTTACTCATACTCATAGCGAGTAGATTTGGCCAGCCCTGTTTGAGTCTGTGTGCCCTGTATTGTGTATGTATGTGATTTTGTGTCAAATGTTGTGTACATTCTGAATATTTGTTTTGCTTTACATTGTTGAAGGCTGCTTCGTCTTCTGTGACTGCGCGAGGGGTGATGCGGAAAGTGGAACAAGTGCTGGGGAAAGCCTTAAGGACAGCAAAGAATGAAGCTTTGCTTCAGCAAGAAACAAAGCTGACCTTAAGATTTTCCTGCGATGGTGCCAAGCTGTCAAAAAATATGACTGCAGTCACCGGAACATTTAAGATCATCACTCCGCGTCATCTTCTGACTGAAGAAACTGCCCAGAGCTCACCTACTGATGAGCATGTGTTGTTCTTCTTCCTTGGTATGTCATTGTGTTAAATAATGTGCGCATGTATGTAATACAGAGCAAATAACAAATCAGACTGAAAGAAAAAAATAACAAAAAACAACAAACTTGAACAACCAGATATTCACATTTCCACACTTTTATTAGAAATAAATTCATTAAGCAACATGACAAGTAGATAATGTAGTGTTCAGACACATGAAGTAACATTGTAGCTTATAAGAATTTGCATGTTATGTTATTGTAGTCTTTCACACACACACACACACTCAACTGACAGGTAAATAATGCACTCTGACAGTTTCTTTGTGTCTATGACTAATTAGGGCCAACATCCTGCATCACATGTTTGTTAGGATTATAAATGTCTTTTTTCTTTTTCTTTCAAAATAGGGAAAGAAGACAGAGACAACCTGGAAGGACTGGCCCGTCAGACTTTTCTAGACATGAGGGAGCTTGCATCCAGAGGATTCAAGATTGATGGCAAGACACTGGATATTGAATGGTCAGTATGTTATTACAGTAAAACCTGTCTCTAACGGACACCCTTGGGGAATGGTAATAGTGTCCCTATTAGACAGGTGTCCCTTCACAGGTGGAGGGGCCGGGGCAATATTTTACAAAGAGCACGTAAAATGAACAAGACACTTTTTGTCAGTCCTGTAGTACGGTATGTATTTATTGGATTGAACATGAGACTCACTGACAATGTGAGTAAACAAATGATACATGTAGCAAACAACAACAACAACAACATTCCCCCCCCCCCCCCCCCCCACCCCACCTACCCCGTTCCCTACACACACTGTGCATTCAAACTTACGCAAGTCGGACGTCACAAAGCTAAAAATAGCTGACTCTTCATCAGTCATTCAACAGGAAATTCCGCAAATTGGGTCAGCTATTGTTTCATTCAGTTTTTCTAGTCTCAGCATAAATGCATGGAACAAAAATTTAGCTGTGTTAACTATTGTTTCCTTCGAACGATTGCTTACAAAGAGAGAGAGATCATCACGTCTTCTTTTTCCGATTTGATCCTCGCGATCTGTGTTTTACCACATCCCATCTCCTTCGCCACATCTCGGCATGATTGGCCGCTATCTAGTTTTTTCAAGGCAGCGACACGCTGCTCTAAGGTCAACGCTTTTCTTTTTCCTGCTGGAGATTCCATTTTCAAACACAGTAGTCTACTGTTGCTTTTGGTTGTGACTGTATCCACAATGCGGAAAAGCGAAAGTGAGCGAAGCGAAAGTGAGTGAGCGAAAGTGGGTCTCCATCTAAACAAGCCACTGATTGGTCAGAAAAGGGACAGGACAACCAATCAACAACCATTTGTGCTATGGCTACGGCTGCCGAGCACTGACTGCATAACAGTCGAGTTTTCGAAGTTGCGTTTTTATGTACGTTGTGTCCGTTTGTGACAGTGTTTACACTTCCTACGGTCCGAAAAATCGTGTCCGCGTCCGTAAGCGGCAGGTGTCCGCCCGTTAAAGGTTAGTTATTGTTGAAATCGTGTTCGTGCCATGATAAACTGTCCGTATGTAGCAGGTGGCCGTTACAACAAGGGTCCGCTAGGCTCAGGTTTTACTGTATACACATACTTTACAACATTCATACTGAAACTGAATGTTCACAAAGAAAGAAAGAATTTGTGATTGTAAAAGAATGTAAAAGGTTTATTTTCGGATTACGTGGAAAATACAAATCCTAAAAAAGTGCCATTGGAAATTATATTTAATAATTTGTGTGCATGTGTTAATCTTGACACTAGTCAGTTTGTCCTGGCATAAAGTAAACAGCAGTCATCATACAAAGGGTTAAAAATGCCATGCTTGAATTTCAGGATTGCCTGTGCAGACTGGAAGGCACTGCAAACATTGAGAGGGGTTAATCCAGCCAATGCACACACATTTTGCCTGTGGTGCAAATGTGGCAAGGATGAGATTGCCAGTTTTAGCAAGGGTAATGTATTCATACATCTTCACTTTTCTTTTACATTACACATATATACTTTTATTTTAGTTTATTACACTTCCAGTTTCATTGAAATTTTGTTTGGAAGCAAAACTATTCTAAAGACTCCATTTTCTGAATAGCATTCTTGTTCTTCATACAGAATGGCCAGTGACCCGCTCTGCAATGGATCAGCTTGCATGCCTGGCATCAGGGAATGAAGATGGCCGAGAAGGCTACAACAACCAAGACCTCATCAGCTTCATTCCCTATGACAAGATGATTCCAGATGACCTGCACTTGAGGATCCGTATCACCAGCAAAATGGTGAATCAGGTATTATTTGCTGCTTTTTTCTTCTTTTTTTTCAATTAAGCTTTGCAGCCAATTCCAAGCAATATATAAATAATGATGTAAGTAAGCTCTTTTCTATTTTTCTTGCCAGAGGCAGTAATCTTGGTCCCTAGATGTCTGTAGCTTTAATGTGTTTGTGTTTTATCTCATATCTTCATTGTGGAAGTAATATACAGTATTTAAATGTATTTATTATTGATGTTTTTAGTTTAGGCTTTCTTCCGTAGTGATTACAGCTTTTAAGCTTCGTGTATTTTAATCAATGTAGTTCTTCTGTTATTGATACAGCTGGTGACCTGGGCCATTCTACTCAAGCTGAAGGACAAAGTGACAGCGGAGATGAAGAGGATAGGTGTGGCCTTCCAGTTCTTCGAAGAACAGGGTGATGACCAAAATGGCAAGATCTCCAAATGGACACAACCCTCAGGTGAGAAAATGTTTTACTCCTATTGCATGACTTATTAGTAACATTAGACTACTCTTAAAGGAACAGCAACAAATCAATATTTTGTTGTTTGTGTTCATGATTTTTTATTTCTTTACTTTTCATTGCTTCAAACAGAAAGCCTAAGAAATTACAAAATGCGGAAAACTGTTGACAGTTAGATTTTTTTTGTTAAAACAGGCGACACCTTGCAAAAAATCTTGGAAAACCTCAAGATACACAACATTTTTGGCTTAGGTCAAATAGTCATCTCCCATGACCTGGACAAGCTCAAAGTATGTGATCTGAAGGCAGAGCTGACAAAACGGGGACTAAGCAAGAAAGGGACGAAGATCCTTCTTCAGCAACGCTTGAGAGAAAGTTTGCAACCTGGAGAAAAGGTAAACCAGTTCAAGCTGCTTCAGTACACTCACATTTATCCGTTTCATTTTAATGTTCAAAATAAATTAATGGACAATGAGTGGCAAAAAGCTCTTCAGATAATAAAGTGGTTTTGAACAAGTTTCATGTGATAATATTCAGTTATGTAACATAGATTAACCTAATGTATTGCAAACTTATGCTTCTCTTAATACATTTTTTGTAGATCCCTGTTCCAACCAGCCAGCGAAGGGACATTTTCGAGTTTTCGGATGGTGAGGAAGAGGCTGACCCTGCAGTCCCCCCAGGCCACAGATCTGTAGACGTTCTTCGGCTGCAGGACGTGTGGGATCAGTTCTCTTCCTTGATGTCAGCAGTCAAGACCCTTCCTGAAAGTGAAAAAGATCATAAGCAATCAGTCCACAAATTCAAGGAGGATGCACGGCAGTGGGCCAGAGATTTCAGGACTTGCACTTTTGATGAGGATGTAATTCCTTACATCCATGGTAAAAACATTTTTGATGCTTGAATTTAAGCTTATTTCACATGCATACAAGAAAGTGACAAAGCAAATTATTAAGGAATACAACGTTATTTAATTCATATTAGTGAGGTTGAGCGTTAAGAGGTATTCGCATTCTTATTCATATCCGGACTATTTTTCTCGGGAATTCCCCTGTGACGTCAGCAGTTTGTGCACTTCTAACAATACAATACATGTACGAGCTTCCGAGATAGAGTCGAGAATGGTATGTAGTTTTTTTTCACCTATAACATGCTTTCTTTTTCAAAATTTCTTTCTCTTCAACATGATAGTGCATTTGAAGTGTCCAAATAATTCAATGGAGATGTAGGTGATGTTTTTATTCAGTTTTTCCGATGATGTTTGATCTATGATTGATGAGCACCTGTTAAAGAACCTCAACTCTGCCGACTAATAGGTTCACTGTCAAAAGAGTTCGTATTGGCGCTCAAAGGAGTTCTCAAAGGTTGTTATTCGTATTCTTATCGCACACAAATCACGCATTAATACATTACGAAAACAAATAAGAATGTGAATACCACTTAATGCTCAACTTCTCTATTTTTGGATGTAAATGTCTTGTTATACATCTTTTTGTACATTTTCCTTTCACCTATTTTTGGTTTCTTTTTAAAAACACCTTTTCCTTAATTTTTCAGCGCTTGTTTACCACGTGCCTCAGGCGCTGATGGCATTCCGCTACCTCCCGGATATAGGGGTAAGCCAGGTGGAACGTAAAAATTACGACAATCGCCTGGCTTATTTCAACGCCACCAACAGGGATGGAGGGAATGCCAAATCAAAGTCTATGGTTACGCAGGTAAGGCTGGAAATGTGTACACTTTGTTTTGATCTTTTTTTTAGTCTTGCAAAATTTCATTTCTATTTTATGTGTCTCATTTGTTTTGATCCTAGACGCAAGTTTTTCTGTTCATATTACTAAAGTAGGCTTATATAATAACATTCGACTTTTTATGTGTGTGTGTGTGTGTGTGTGTGCTGCGCACCATGTTTCTCATTCTCTATCCCAGGTTAGCATATGTAAGCAAGAGGCTTGTTGACACCTTAACATTACAGTCATAGAAGAAAAGAGTCTGTCCCAAGCCCAGCAAAATTGACTACATTGTACTTGTAATTTTACAAATGTGAGTTAAACTGGACTATTTTTCAGATTATGGAAAGGGAGAATCTGCTCCTTTATTTCGATGTCCACCCTGTGTCAACCCCCAAGCCCGAGAAGGGGAAGCGAAGAAAGCTTGCACAACCAGGTATGTTTGTATTCTCAAATACTTACATGCTTGTGTCGTCAGTGGCAGCTCCAGCAGTGTGGTTGTCTGTGGGACCTACACTTTCTTGTTCTTTTGCTAAAACAAAGAAAATATTTCCCCCTTTGGTTCATGTCATATATAACAATACATGTAGATATATTGCATCAACTGAAAGTTGCTGCAAGTGTGAGTACAGACCAAACTTTTTACTGCAGGTGATTCTGGAAGCATCCCAGCGTTCACAAGGCAGCAATCGGGTTCCATACCCCATCCACCTTCAACTGAAACTACCCCATCAGACCAAAAGCCCACCCGGTCAGCATCTGAACCCACCCGACCAGCACCAGTTCCCACCCCGTCAGCTCGAGCTCCTGAACCCACACAGCCAGCACCAAAACTCACTCCCTTGGCAGAGCGGAAGGATCTGTTCAGCAACATCTTGGACAGAATGGTAGCCACTGGGAACATGGAGCAGCTGAGTCACGTTATCGCCACTGAAGTAAATGTGCTTCTGAAGCAGTTCCCAATCCCCTCAATGGCTACCATTAGCCCACAACCTGCTGACCCCTTGTCAACGCCACTCTACCCAAGTGATGGGCCAAACGCCATTCCAGTTGTCATCAAGGCTGATGGCAACTGTCTACCCAGGTGTGGCTCGCTGGCTGCATTTGGCACGCAGGAGCTCCATGATGAGATCCGCGTGCGTGTGGTGGCAGAACTAGTTTCATACAAGCATCTGTACCTAAGTGACGAGTTCTTGTCCAGGGGCTTAACCAGCTCACCATCCTCCAGCATCTCCATGGCATACATGTCATACTCTGGCCTCTTCCCTGAACACAGAGGCCAGCAGTTGGCATCCACCATCTTTGACATGGAGGTACTGGACGTGAGGAAAAGGAGCCGGGACATGGGGATGTGGCAGCTGCACGCACTGGCCAGTGTTCTGCAGAGGCCCATCCTCTCAGTGTACCCTCCTGGACGAGGCATCAACATCCGTGAACATCTACACAGAATGCTGAGTCCAAGAGGGGTTGTGACCAACCCCATCCCCTTCCCAATCTTGTGGACCCACACCCAAGGAAACAGAGAACCCCCCATTAGCTGGTCACCAAACCATTTCGTGGCTTGCCTTCCACCTGGTAAGTTGAATTTTGTTATACAAGTGTGTATTTCCTAACAAACATACTCCAACTTAAATAGGTGCTATTCCTTTCAATATCAAATCTATGTCAAATCTAGTTTAAATGTTATTCATGCCCAGGATTACGGGCCACGCCATGATCAAAGATGTGACACACCAAAAATAAATTTAATCATATTTTGTCAATCAATTATTTATTTTTTCATGAACAGCAATACATAATAATGATTTGTCATGTTTGTGACCATTAGCTTTTAATTATGATTGAAACTTTATTTTCAGCGAACGTGTTGCCGGCTGAGACGTGACTTTTGCAGTCAACAGGAATTCATTTTCTAGGCCATACAGTGGAATAAGACGAATCTGAAGGGATCAGGATTTCCTTTTGAACTAAACACACTTTGCTGAAGAAAAACCACAACTGGGACCAGAATATTGTTTTGTGCTAACCAATAAGTTGTGTTATCAGAGTTTGAGCTAAGTGGACTCCAGTGCTGTATGTGAAGGTATTGATCAAGACAGCTGTGATGTTAAGAACTACTCTAGTTTCTTTGTGATTACTCCTAATGAGAGAAATATGAAGGGACCAGAACATTATTTTGTGCTGGCCAATAATTTGTGTTATCAGTGTTTGATCTATGTGGACCTCACTGTATGTGTGTTTTGGGTGGCTTTATTGCGTCCAATCTCTGCAGCATTTGGATCGATACTACTCTGTAAAATGTTTATGTGTCCCTCTTTAAAGCTATGAACATACATGATGGAAGGGTGAGTTCAGTGTTTGCTAACAATATGAAGCATGGATACATGTATTTACCGTGTATATTAAAAAGAACTCTATTCCTCCGCTTTCTAGTGAATACCAGGGTCAGCTGCGGTAACCCTGGTACCACCTCTTCAGCCGCATTGCACTGCTCTGGTCGGCTGTCCTCTTGATCTGGCCAGGTGCATCTGGAAATAGCACAAAGTCCAATCAATCATTTATATGCATTACCTACTGCTACGTAGTACAGTCGAGACCGGATATAAGAAAGTCGTCGGGACCGGATATAAGAAAGTCGTCGGGACCCACTTTTTGACTTTCTTATATCCGGTCTTCACTATATCAGGTTAACCGGATATAAGAAAATGTTTAGGATCGACTTTCTTATATCCGGTCACGTAGTTTTATTCCATACATCATGCATGATGTTTTTTTGTTTGTTTAGGGTTTGTTTTTGTTTTTTGTTTAAATGTTTTGCTACTTATCCTAGTTAGAAGAAAAGGTTTGTGAATAACAAGTGGAAAGCAGTACACGTACAGCAAATCGGATTTAGTGAAGTTGTCGGGACCAACTTTTTCTTCACTATATCCGGTTTTTACTGTATCCGAATAATCGCTTATAAGGAAGGAAGAGGAGGAGGAAAAATAAGAGGAAGAAGAAGAAAAAGAAGAAGGAGGAGAAGGAGAAGAATAAGGGGATTGTGAATGACAAGGGGAAAGTGGAAGGAGAAAAAGGAAGAAGAAGAAAAGGTGAAGAGCAGGAAAAGGGAGAGGGGGAAGAAAAGGGAAAGGAAGAAGAGAGCGGGAAGGGCGAAAGAAGAGGAAGAGGGGGGGGGGGGGGGAGGAGGTTGGGGCCTAATAAAAAGAAAGGGAACAGGAAGAAAAAGAGGGGAGGAAAGAAGAAAAAGAAGGAAAAATAAAACAGGGGAAAAAAAGAAGAAAAGTAATTGGAAAAGGAAGAAGGGGGAGGAACGAAGAAGAGGAGAAGGAGGACAAAGTGTTAGAGAGGGAAGAGGTGGAGAGGAGGAGGAGGAAGAGGACAAGGAGGGGAACAGGAAGGAGGACAATAGGAAGGGGGGGGGGGGGGGCGAAGAAGACGTGGAGGAGAAGAAGAGGAGGAGGAAGAGAAGAAAAAGGAGAAAAAGAGGAGGGGTGAAAAAGAAGAAGAGGAGAAGGGGAATGAAGAGGAGGAGGAAGAAGAGGAAAATGAGGGAGGAAGAGAAGGGAAAGCAGGAGGACAAGGGGACGGTGGGGAAAGAGAGGAAGAGGGACAAGAAGAAGAGGAACAAAAGTGTAAAAGGAAAGGGGGAGGGAGGAAATTACTCTCACCGCACTTGCATGGGTCTACTTTCAGTTTTCTTATAACCGGTCTTGCAACAACACATTTGTGCTGCTTGGGACCAAAGATTTCTTAAAATCGGACTTTTCTATATCCGGTCTTCAATCGGAAAATTATAAATAATAACAAAGAGTAGCTCTGACGGGACGATGCCTGCCCCTTTCTTAAATCCACACTTTCTTATATCCGGTCTTGTAACAACATATTTTGTGCTGATCGGGACCCGACATTTGCTTTCTTATATCCGGACTTTCTTATATCCGGCTTTCTTATATCCAAAAAATGCTAAGTAATAACAAAGAGTAGTTCTGCCGGGACCCTGCTTGCCCCTTTCTTATATCCGGACTTTCTTATATCCGGCTTTCTTATAACCGGCCTATACTGTAATGTATTGATCATGCATTTGTTTGTATGAAGTACAACTATTGTTTGCTAAACATGCACTGTAAACTATCTTCAATCAAATTGTGCATTTTACCTTAGGCACGTGCCATGGTTGAAGTTGATGCGGGGTTTAAAACCCCACATCACCCTCACCCCATCCATTTTCGAGACGTATGTCTCGGTAGAGGTTTTGTAGGACCTGCAGTCCCATCCCCTCCCCAAGACATCTGATAAGGCTGTAACTGTGACCACAGTATCTGTGGTCACAGCTGCTTCTGTCCTGAGAAGTGGACAGAAATGCTTTTTCCAGGCTTCAACCCCAAAGGGCACGGATACACTGACTCTTTTGAAAGCCAGTGTTGCCTTCTGGGGTGTATCGGGCCCCACCCAGCTGATCAAAGATAAGTGACCGGATGACAATTATGCTGTCATCCAGTCCTTTGGCAGCTTCTTGGGTAGTGCCCTCGATCCTGGTCCTGTTTACTGTACAGGACAAGGGATTTGCCCTGTTGCAGTGCAAAAAGGCTTTAAGCTCCGGGTTGCACCGAAGCTTTACCCATTCACAGGGCCCATCCCAGTCCTTCCATCTCACCAACACTTCCTCTTCCGTCTGTTGGAGGACGTCCTCAATTTTCCACAGCTTGTTCTGCAAACAAAATTTAAAACGTGTTTTAAGGCAAGCTCTTTAAATTCTGATTTTGAGGTAAATTAAGTTGTTTAAGACTTATCCAGCTGTATCAGTGTCTAAAAACTAAGTGTTCTACAAACTGGTGCGATTCAAATCCCTCCAGATTCCAAGTAATTGATTATGGAACATCTAGATGAAAATAACATTTTAAATATGAATGTCTAGGTTTTGAACAGCCCCAAAACAACTTCCAACAGCCCTTCACATGGAAAAACCTTTACCACCTGATGACATTTGTGACCTCCCAAAAATTGTTCCTTTTGGGTGCCCTACTGAGGTGGCTTGGCAGTGCCTCTTGTATCCGCTGGATTGACTGAAATTGTCCGCTAAACAGCCTTTTAACTATTGAAAGCAAAAGAATTATTACACGGCACACTATTCAGCAGTTATACAATTTATAATACAACAAAGAGCACCTGTCAGGCTCAGGTGGGCGATTCAGGTGGTAATGGGTGAAGAGAGGCTTTAATTCATCATGTTTCATTTGGTGTAGTGGGTCATGATAAACAGCATTATTATACATTTTACGGTATAATACATGTATGTGCTGTTTATGCTCATTTTCATGTGGATGGCTTACAATAGTATCATTACATACACGAAAACATGATAAAAAAACACACATTTTTATGTGAAAATTTTTTTGTATTTCACCTTGTCATGTTTTGAGATTTTACTGATTTCCCCTCCACACTCGTACTCCGCCATCCAATTTGGTTTCTTGCGGATTCTCTTGCCCTCCATCTTGGACACAAACAATAGTCTTATTTACATAATTATTTATCACAAGTAGATTATTTTGAACATATCACTGTGTGTTTATATGACTAAAAGTAAAAGAGTGACTCATTAATATCACTAAATTACAGATTTACTGACAATTTAATGGAGTCACTTTCTTTGCTATTGTTGTCATGAGTAATACTAGACAGGATTGAAAGGTCTTACAAAGCCTCTAAAGCAATACAATACAATACAAATACTGTATTATCTCGAAAGAAATTTCAAGTTACCAACATGTGATCATGTTATCATGGAAAGTTATTCGAGAGAGTTGCAACATTTACATTTGTCTTGAAATTCCTTTGTTGTCCACTCAGCTTAAAGCCTTGAATACCTGCAGTGGGGCACTGCGGCTTGTGAAATTAAAGGCCCCTCCTGTTCTTGGAACCACAGGAGCTTTCTAGTTTGCTATTTGGTAGATGTTTGGTTAATCTTTCCTGTCATGCTCTCTTTTTCTTCGTAAATTCTTTTATTTTTTCTGCCTTCTTGCTCATTCACCTGTATTTTTTTTCCAAAAATCTCTTATTTTGCCGCTTGTTGCGATTCTTGGTTAGTTTAATCTGTCAGTGTTCTGATGTAAGTCCAGCAGTAGATAGTTAAGCCTATACTGGAAACTGGTAGGTATTAATTTAGTTTTACTAAAGCCTGCTGGGAAACAAGTAATGGGTTAGTGCAATTGTAAACATGAATCGCTTGACAAGTGGCCCTCCATCACCCCCCCCCCCCCCCCCCCTTACAATTTTTCCCGTCTAGATATATATGGCTCCTTGTAGTCGGCTAGACGTTAAACTGTTAAACAACAGCTAAATAAATAAATTAAAGCCTTAAATACTGAGAGTGCTTTGTGTATCCTAGACATATTTTTGTTTTGAAGATTGTTGATGCATGATACATTTTGTTCATTTTCATATGCAGTTAATGTGGTTAAATTTTTACATATGCTTTATGTGCCGGTTTTGTGGAACATGACAGTATGTATAATTATGTGTATAATGAGGTTCAGTGTGTCTGTGTATTTTGTACATGTATATAATACATGTACTAAGGAACTAGCGAAAAGGACATACACGTGTGTTTCTGTGTTTATGTCAATGTGTGTGTGTGTGTGATATGAAAGTGGAACTACAGCAGTGATTAGGTACTATGTATATTATTTCTAAATGTAAATTGTTCACTTGTTAATATTAACAAGCTTCAAGTTACTCAGTCAACAACACAGTACTTGGTAGTACTCAAAATACATGAATGTATACAGTGTTTGTTGTTTACTTTTCAATGTTATAATCTCGAATGAAAAACATAGATAGACTTACATTTTCAAAGGTGGTAGTATCCGTTCTGGTTGATCAGTCTCTTTCACAAAACAGTACTTGTTGAGCTCAGTAACGTGCTATCCAAAGGAATGAAACTGAGGATTTCGGCCTTACAGCTCAGTGGAACAGACCCAATTCCAAAGGAGATAGTGAAACCTGCGAAGATCACAAAGCAGTCTAAATTGCAGACCAACGTGATGCGTACAATGATTAGAAACTGTTGCTCTTTGAGGTTAAAATTAACTTCTGGAAACAACCAACCCAGTAACCCTTTTGCGTTTTGTAGGAATATTGTAGTTACGGGATTATGGAGATGTGTTTTAAAGAGGGTCTCATCGCAGGTTTCACAGTGACTTTGATCGGTATCTGATTCTGAGCTGCATGGCTTTCCACCCTCCTCAGCCAAGCTAGTGTGCATAGGCACACGCAACACACACCACTTCGTAACACACTTCGCGGCTGTATAAAAGTGCATATATTTGCCTGGAGATAATGAATTACCAAACATCACAAAAAACAAGTTTAGAAACGCTGCTAGCATGAGCAGGTTCTAGAGGGTTAACAGTTTTAAGTTCTGCAGTAGTAAGTCGCCAAACAAAGAGTTTTAAGCTGGGGGGGGGGGGGGGGGGGGATATGTTACACTGGTACGAAACCTGTGAGTGTATGAGTAAAGACGAGCGCACAGACAACATAATATTAATG
>NC_090252.1:16474786-16489786 GCF_037325665.1 Littorina saxatilis | reverse complement strand
ATGAAGATCGACAGACAGACAAACATAAAGACAGACAGACAAGCGAGACGAGACAGACACATAGACAAACTTAAGGCTGGAGCACACTTTGGAAAGTACGTTGGAGTAGCGTCCCTTCCTGGATGTAGAACGCGTTTCGTGTCGTAACAGATTATCCACTTACTAGCCATATACGTATGCAAAATAATGAAATAAACATTAGGAAATGGCAGACGTTTACAAATATCGACATTCTCTATCAGTGCAATAAAGACAATCGTTAGAACTTGCATTTACGACATGTCGTGCGTGAGAACGTGTCAGTAAACAAGCACTTTTTGCCTAGCTGAAGAACCCCACGAGTCAAGCTAAAACAGACGACAAGTAATGGAAAGCAGTCTGCGGATAAACATAACAAACTACTGATGAAAAAGTGTGTTCATTCCTGCTCTGGATAAAAGACATCAGACTGATGACAACGTGGCAGGGTTCACGCGAAAAGATTTTTTCAGATTATCGCTTCTACATTTTATTGTACGTACTTGGGGCAGATCCGAATTTCATACTGGAAGATGACAAATTGGTCTTGTGAGTTGAGAACCACACGTTCTTTGCCGACAGAAATCACGATGGGACAAGATGCAGATTGTGTTGAAGAGATGCTTGCAGATTATCGCATCTACATGTTATTGCTCAGATCAATGCACGTAGTTGGGGTAGATCTGAATTTCGCAATGGAAGACGACACATCCGTCTTGTGAGTTAAGAACCACATGTTCTTTGGCGGCAGAAATCACTATGGGACAAGATGAGGATTGTGTTGAGGGGCTAATACTGACTGACTTTAGATGAAGAGTTCCTAGACCTGGTTTTTGTAGAGAGGCATCATGATGATATCCTGGTTTTTTTAACGTTCTTGGTGACAACGCGCCAGAATCGCACGAAGATCGAACTCTCGAAGAAAACAAGTTTATCGCTGAACATCGGAAATGTAAAAGTATTGCTCTTCCTGTCTGATCAGTCTCCCCGTTAAATCCACAGGCTACATTATTTATCAGGTAACTTACCAAACCGGAGTGTGTGTGTGTGTGTGTGTGTGTGTGTGTGTGTGTGTGTGTGTGTGTGTGTGTGTGTGTGTGTGTGTGTGTGTGTGTGTGTGTGTGTACACCGGATTACCACCATCAACGCACCCTTTTGGACTTTTCTACGTAACCTTACTATGCCTGCTGTGACATTCACGAGGATTATCCCAGCGAAGCTGGAGGTATCCCGTGAACGCTATACTGTAATCGATTTGAGAAATGTGCATACCGAATAATACATGATAAAGAAGGATTCTTTGTGCCCGAAAATAGGCCACAGTTGGAGATGGAAGTTCACCAAAAATTGGGACCATACTAACAAAAATACGGTGGGTAAAATTGGCGCCCCCATTTTTTTAGCAAACGCCACCCAAGGCCGCTTTGGACGGGTAGAAATTCCGTAGTTTCCAAGTCTATGGATAAAGCTCGCGTAAGAAGAATACGTCACGGTCGAAAGTCTTTGACGTCAATTAATGCATCATGACGTCATGCCTCCCTGTAGTCTTTCTCTCTCGCGCGGTGTGTGCGTTTGTGTTCATTTTGTGCACATGTGTTAGTTGGTAGTCAAAAGCCTCTTTCCCGAGTTGTCCCAAAGCCGGTGTTATCCCGTTTTGCTAAAGATTCACAAATGATTTCTGGTGTAATTACGTACCGCATGTAATAAAAAACTGAATGAAACAAAAGTTTGAAGTCTTATCTTTGTTTCTGTGGTGATGGTTGTTTGTATTTGTTGCGCTAGAACAGATAACAACTCTCAAACCGAAGGCCCCGTGACCACCGGATGCCATTACGTCACGCTCTGTGGCATGTCAGGCCTGACAGTATGCTCACACAATCTCAGAGTGCTTCGCGTTGTTTCATCGGTTGACCTAGAAATGATAACCAATTAAAAGCTTTGTTTCTCAGCTTCATTAACATGTAACAGTAAGCGGGATCGGACGTTGGCGAGAAAACGTGCAAAGCAAATGAAATATATGATATAATTTTTTGGAAGTTTTGCGATTTACAATCGATTTCAAAAGGATATTATCAGAAAGAAGAAGTATTCGACTAATTAATGCGGTATTTTTCTTGCCTAAACGTTATTTGTACGCCGAGCACTTTACGGGAGAAAAACGTAAACAAAGCCGTCTGTGCAACCCAGTCACCCTGAGCCGTGATGGCCGAAGCTTGTTCACGGCCCTGTCGAGCGACTGAAGACATCGCTGATTCTCGGCCTCGTCCATGCGAATCATGGAATCTCAAAGCTCTTGTTGGTGAGTACAGTTCTTAAGAGTCCTGATTCATATTGTTTTTATCAGTTATAAATAAAATCTGTGCGGATACATGCTAGTAATGCCGATCGCATGTGCAGAGATCGGTCGTTCATTGATGGTGTTCATGTGTGTAAAATGGTAGCTGTGGTTCTCAACAGATTTAATTAAATGTACGTTTCAAATGAAGGATTGTTGAATGGGTAACTTTGACTGGGCTTTTAAATTCATGGTTTCTGAAGGTTTTGTGGTTGTAGCACCTAAATATAAGTGGAAAATCATGAAAAAACGAGGTCACGTGACCCGTGGCAAAATCAGCGGTTTTGTGTCGTCTGCTCGATGTCGTTTCAAGGTGTGCTTTGCATGCTGCAACGTTCTCCGGTATTTCGGGTTACAGTTGAGAATTGCCTTTGGCTTCCTTATAAAGAAACGATACCATTAGATCAGTTATAACTAACAAGAGGCGAAGCCTTCAAGGCTCCCGTAAGAAATCGACACACAGTAACACAAACTCAATCACTCCGTCACACATAGGCCTACACACACACACACACACACACACACACAGTAAGCATAGACACAGTGCAAGAGTGGGAGACGCTAGATCTAGATCTGTCTGTCTGTAGCCTACTCTGCCGCACGTGTGCTGAAACCGAGTAGTCCACTGACGCTTCTTCCGAGAAAAACGACTTTTACTGTTTGATAAAATGTCTCAAAAGTGATGATTATCTAGATCAAACCACCGAGATAATAAGATAGATAGCATTAATTTACGTTTAAAACCCGATTTTCATAATAATCTGATGGATGGTTTTGGTTTTGTTGGGCATTTTGTGGACTTACTTGGTTTTACCACTTTCCCCCCAATATCAGATCTAACAAAAAATGCGCAGATCTAAGCAAGCGGACTTACTTGGTTTTACCAGAATATTTGGAAGAAGAAGTGTTGTCAAGAGAAATGACAAAACAGTGAAAATAACACAACGAATTTGCACAAGATGGAAAGAGAGAGATAGAGAGAGAGACAGAGAGAGAGAGAGAGAGAGAGAGAGAGGGGGGGGAGAGACTTGACAGGGAGTGAGAGCGAGTGAGAGAGAGGAGAGAATGAGAGAGAGGAGACACAGCAGGGGCGGGGGGGGGGGAGGGAGCGGGATGGAGGGAGAGAGAGAGAAATAAAGGGAGGGAGGGAGATAGAGAGATGGAAAGAGGGGTGGAGAGAGGGAGAAAGAGAGGGAGGGTAAGGGGGGGAGAGCTATGGAGAGAGAGATAAATGGGGAGGAAGAGGGAGGGATGGAAAGAAATAGTGGGATGGAGGGAGAGAGAGAGGAGGGAGGGAGTGAGAGAAGGGGAGGAAGAAGAGGGGGGGGGGAGAGGAAGTGTGGGAGGGATGGAGGTAGGGAGGGAGGGAGGGAAAGAAAGAGATAGTGGAATAGAGGGAGAGAGAGAGAGGAGGGAGGGAGTAAGAGAGGGGGAGGGAGATAAGGGGGGAGGAAGAGAGTAGGAGGGAGAGAGAGGGGGAGGGAGGGAGGGAGAGAGAGTGGGATGGAGGGACAGAGGGGAGAGAGAGAGAGGGAAGGATGGAGGTAGAGAAAAGTCGATTGTTGGCGGTAGGGAGAGAGGAATGAGGGAAGAGAGCCACTCAAGATTGAGAGTGTTGCTGCAGATCTGGATGACCTCCGACTTGTAGCTGTGGTGTGTGCTGTTGCCCTGGTCTTCGTCCGAATCACCGGTCCATACTTGGAGCTTCTCCAAAGTGAAGTCAAGTACACAGAGTTCCACAAGTATATATCCAGCTCATTATCCACAGGATGGACAAGCAAGTTGCAGAATATCCAGCCTATTGTTCAGCTTTTTTCTGTTTTCTTTTCATATTAACAAACTTACATTTTTCTCTGACACTTCAAGGGTTAATTTTGTACGAATGAATTCAAAAATATTTGCGTATACCAGAGTAATTTGCAACTCTAGCTGAACTTTATATTCAAGAACAAAGAAATGTAAGGAAATAATTCTGTGATTCAGTGTTTGGTTATAGCACGAGCAATATATATTGTATTAATTGCTGAATTTTTGTAAGTATTTTATTGATGCATTATTCCAGCACTCTACTGGACCCTCACTTTCTGGGCATCTTTGATGGGGAATTCGAACTGCAAGGAGACAAAGCAGCCCTGAAGGACAGTATCTACAACCTTGCCAGTCAGCACATCGAAGCAGTCCAGTGTACTCTACGGCAGCTGATGCCAGACATGTGCAGTGTATTGCGCAGGCAGGTGAATGACTTTCTTGAAGACGGTGTGTATGGTGGACAACCAGTTCCCTTCCCAGATGTCCTCAACCACTGCCCACTGACAAATCTGCTCAGTGAAAACATTTTCGGTGACCTGGGCTATGACATTAACAAGCGGCGCAATGCATCTGTCCACCAGAGGTCGTCAACAAATATGCTGAGCCACAACAGGACAACACTGTGGTTGAAGAAGAAACTGGAGACCCAGTCAAGCCATCTTCTTGCCTTCGCTCGAAGGAAAGGGAAGTCTTTGCGACACCACAACCGCCAACAAGAGAAAGCGGTGTTGCTGCGACTGAGGCAGAGGCTCCTGGAAAACAAGGCAAAAAAGGCGGCAAAGGAGGCCAGACAGGCAGCAACCAAAACCGAGCTAATAAGAAAGATGACGGCTGTTGGTGGCCCCTGTGTCATTGCAGAAGATGTTGATGCTCTGGTGATACGACTGAGAAGAGAAAAGAAATCAACCCGCTTGAACGCATTGAAGGACCAAATTCGATACCAGAAAACAGTATTGAATCAGAAGGGCTGCCTTCGACTCACTGGTAGCATTGAGGACCTGACAGCCAGCCTCAAGGCTCATCTGGGCGGCTCTAATCTTCCAGCTCCAGATGAAGATTAGATGGGTAGCCTTGAAAAATGAAAATTTTCAAACCTGTTTTATTTCTTTGTCTGTGTATATGTGTTTACAGATCTGTCGATGCTGATCATTTTGATGTAAAGTTCATGTTGGTAGGACAGTTAGAAGCTGAAATATATCCTTTTAAAGATTTAGACGTGTTTGAACGGTAAAATTGAACGATTTGCCCAAGTTTGGGTTCTTCAATTCAATTATTTCTTACCCGTAAATTTTGGGAAAAAAATTGAGCTAAAAGTCTTAGATATGGAGAGGTAATCTGTTCAAAATTAGCTTCATATTTCTTGTTTTGGGTTCACAGTGAGGCTCCAAAGTTGACGATTTTTTATTCTTGAAAAAAGTGAGTTTAAAAGGCCTACAATTGCACTTTTCAAATGTACATAACTACTAAACTAATTCACCTACAGAATACAAATTTACATCACTGTGCTCAGAATAAAAAGATCTACAAGACCATGGAAGTTATAACTTTTAATTCTGGAGTTTGAAAAATCACTTTTGAGTACCTAGTGTTAGTGTTACTGTTTGTGTGTGTGTGTGTACCGGAATGTATGTGTCGAGGTTTAATAGCTTAGCTCGGACGTTCTATCCTCAGGTATAATGGAAGACCGCTGGTTCTGTGCGATGCTTAGTTTTCGAGATAGGTGTGACTGGCGAAGAACAGGACGTCACATTCCAAATAAGCACGACTGTTGCAGGTGGAAGCCGCTGAGATTGCATTTCTTCGGGAGGTTTCCGCAAAAATAGATATTACACGATTTGCGCCAAACAGCTGAGAAGCAGACGATCTCTGAGATCTCTGTTCGTCTCGTGATAACGTTATTTTGTATGATAATGATTCACTTGCAAACTAAAGTATACAATTTGGTGTGTCAGTGGTAAATGTAAATAGAAATGTGTAATACAGACAAAGCAAACAAATAAACGTGTTTTTCTCGTGAAAATGTTGCGTCGTGCGGGTGTTTGGGTGACCTCGTGATGTACACAAAGCAAAGTGCTGGAGGGACTCTGCTCTGTCCTGTAACACTGGCAAGTTTAAAACACGAGAAAAACGATTTCGTTATGCGGGCAGCCACGGGGGCTGTATGTATTTTTCAAATGGTTGTAAAATAAGTCTTGTAGGGGAAGGGCTCCTAATATGGAACGGCTCCTAATATGGACCACCTCCTGTTCTGACAAACTAACGGCGCTAGAGCGCTCAAAACAATTTCATTGGCTGTATTCACCCTCTCTGGATAACTTGCACATGTCAAAACAGTTGCAGAAACACAAACCTCAAAACCGTTAGGCTTTTTCTCTTTTTTTCACTTTTGGCAGGGTTCACTCTAAATTTGCCGCCTAAAACGGACTCGTTTCTGTCCACAGTCAAAGCTTTTATCACACAAAATTTGCTATATGACAGCTAAGACCGTATTTGTTACATGTTAGCAGTGTTGACCCCGAGTTTCTACTGCAAACACAAAATAGTAGCAACATCTCAAAGTATGTGTGAGTCCCCTAATATGGACCACCTTCAACAAATCGAAGAAAATAAAAGCTAAAGGCTATTTTCATTAATTCATTAAGAAGCTTGCTGGCAATAACCTATAACTAGCCCTCGAAATTTAACAAAAATATAACAAATCGTCTTCTTTTTGTCGAAGTTGATAATTTCACTTATTTTCACTCTGTTTTTGATATGCTTCTTTAATTTCCTGGTGTGCTGAAAAAAACGTCAACGTTTTGCAGACCCTCCTCGGTGTCCGAACATCCTCGTGTGCACGCATGAGTGCAATAAAGATGGCAGGTTCACAACGAAAGTCTAAGGGGCTTCAAAACATGCAGCAAAAACAATACAAATAGATAATGTCGTACTGTACGGCATATCGCTTTCCCCGGGGAAAAGCAAGCCGAAATTACATAAGGGTAAGCTCACATGACTATATGATTATACCTTTGTTTAATTATGGTTTTGGCGCTAGTAAGCCGAGGACAAAACTAAAAATTAGTAATTATGTCTGTCAGTTAACATTATCCCTGTGGATTACACAGAACACGTGTTAATGACTAATGTTCACGTGATATTGGCAACCTCATGTTTTGGCGATGGTAGAATAGTAAACTTTTAGTTTTGGCTAAAGTAAGTGAGCTAGAACTAAATCATTAATTTCACGTGAAAGCCGTCATACCTTAACTTATCTCCTGATCATAGAATGTCAATGTAGTTTTGGTAAGCGGGTTCTGGTTTTGAACTTTGGGGGAACAGTTCATTCACACGCGGGAGAGTGTGACAGTGTGACGCAACTTTCCTTCTTGTCACAAGCGGTTGCTGTGAATTGATAGAGTTATCTCCATGCCAAATCGTGACATTTTTTTTAGTAGCTTGACATATCTTACCGAACTTTCTGTAGGGGTAGACTGTTTATTAACAGATAAAGCGTAGGCACTACTGCCCCCCCCCCACACACACACAGTTTAAACGGAACATACACGCACGCACACACGTACACGCGCATGCACGCACGCAACACAATTTTCCTCATCACTGCCATCATGACAGGTTGGGCGTCCATCACAGCGCAAATATATCGGTATACACTGCTTGACACACACACACACACACACACACACACACACACACACACACACACACACACACACACACACACACACACACACACACACACACACACACACACACACACACACACACACACTCTCATACAGTACAGACACACCACATTGACACATACCACAGTTGTCCTCATCACTGTCATCACGACAGTCATTGTCCCCATCACAGCGGTATGATGTCGGTACACACTGCGTGTCACTGCACTCCCACCACTCGCCTCCAGCAGGGCACGTCCACTGGTCTATGAAAACATACAATCACGGTAGGTTAACCACCTGCTGAAAAACTCGTTCAATTTGAACACATTCTTGCCCTTAAGCAGGCATGCACATTCACTGACCCGTGGAAGCATTGTTAAAGAGACAGAAAAACTATCAGAAAAAAAAAAACAGACACACACATGCCCGCGCGCGCGCGGGCACCTTAACACAAAAACGTACACAGACAGAAACAAACAAACATTGGCACACGCACAATACGCAATCAATCAATCAAACTCGCCAACACACACACACACACACACACACACATACACACACACACATACATACACACATACAGTACAGACACACACACACATACACACACATACATACACACACATGCACACACATACACACACATACACACATACATACACAGACATACACAGACATACACACACATACACACACATACACACACATACACACACGCATACACACATACACACACACATACGCACACATACACACACATACACACACACTCACACACACATACACACACACACACAAAGACACACACACACACACACACACACACACACACACACACACACACACACACACACAAACACTCTCAAAAAGTACAGACACACCACATTGACACATACCACAGTTGTCCTCATCACTGCCATCACGACAGTCATTGTCCCCATCACAGCGGTATGATGTCCATACACACTGCGGGTCACTGCACTGCCACCACTCGCCTCCAGCAGGGCACGTCCACCGGTCTGTGTAAACATACAATCAATCAATATCAATCAATATGAGGCTTATATCGCGCGTATTCCGTGGGTACAGTTCTAAGCGCAGGGATTTTTTTTTATATTATTTTTTTTGTGCAATTTATATCGCGCACATATTCAAGGCGCAGGGATTTATTTATGCCGTGTGAGATGGAATTTTTTACACAATACATCACGCATTCACATCGGCCAGCAGATCGCAGCCATTTCGGCGCATATCCTACTTTTCACGGCCTATTATTTCAAGTCACACGGGTATTTGGTGGACATTTTTATCTATGCCTATACAATTTTGCCAGGAAAGACCCTTTTGTCAATCGTGGGATCTTTAACGTGCACCCCCAATGTAGTGTACACGAAGGGACCTCGGTTTTTCGTCTCATCCGAAAGACTAGCACTTGAACCCACCACCTAGGTTAGGAAACGGGGGAGAAAATAGCGGCCTGACCCAGGGTCGAACACGCAACCTCTCGATTCCGAGCGCAAGTGCGTTACCACTCGGCCACCCAGTCCCAATCACGGTAGTTTTACCACCTCAAGCGATACAGTGTTCTGGAAGCTCTACAAGAAGTGATTTATGGATTACCACACAGAAGAATACTTTTATGGGCTGTAATGTGAGTACCTGATGTTTGACACCAGTTTTAGCAGTGTTTTGTGTGGTTTTACGTGCTGCAATGTGTGTGTGTGTAAGTCCGGAAACTGTAATTTTTGACAAAAATGGTCATTATATCAATTTTTACTATAACAATCACAAACAAAGTCCAAAGATCATGTCATCCTATAATAGCTGAGGGTATAAGCAAAACACATGCCAAAGATCTAAGAGATATCTTAATAAATGATCGAGCAGTGAACAGATTAGTGAACCTACCGAAGAAAGCGAAATTTTGCCCTGGCACACAGAAATACCAAAATGCTGTTATACTGTGGCAGTGAAGAGGTTAATGCTTCAAATATCGACTTTTAAGTAATCGACACATTTGGCTAACTTTGAGAGAACATTTCATAAACGAAATGTTAAGGTACCGAGCTGAAATGCAATCCCATAGTCTGCACTTAGTCGAAGATTATGTAACGAACATTGCAAACAAATTGATGAAAAACTGTAGTCGTGAGGGTGCCGCCTCTACTATTGCAAACTGTCAAATATGACGTCATCAAATAGTCCTATCCAAAATCGGCTAAAAAACTTTCCAGCAAATGCTTTCAGAAATATCTGTACAGAGTTTCAGCACAATCCGTCCTGTAGTTTTTGAGAAAAGCTTAATTTTCACAGACACACACAGACACACAGACATACATCGGGAGACAAACCTCGCTACCTTTCCAGCAAATGCTCTCAGAGATGTCTGCACAACGTTTCATCACAATCCCTCCAGTAGTTTTTGAGAAAGACACACACACACACACACACACACACACACACACACACACACACACACACATACATCGGGAGACAAACCTCGCTCCCCGCTCAATGTTAAGACATTCAGTCATTACTTGACTGATAATATAAACACAGGAGCAGAGTGATAAGATAGGAATATGAAAACACATTGCTACGGGACTTGACCCTTGCAGGTAAGTGAACTGAAAGTAGTATGTGAACAGGACTGCACCAATTCAGTCTGTTTGCACTCGCATGAAAGCGCGAAAGAGATCATCGTCAAAGTGAAATTACAATAACATTGATAGGCTTCCATTTACAACTTCTCGGTTTTCATCGTGGATTGACGCCCTCCCAAAGCAACATTGAAGCCCTTCGCTCCGTTGATCTCCAATGATGCTTGCATCGGGCGTGAATCCACGATGACAAGTTTCAAATGGAAGCATTTCAATGTATAATTATTAAGCGTTAATTTATATTTATCAGGTGTTCGTGTTTAACTATGTTTTTTTGCGCTAGTCAGCCGAGGACAAAACTAAAAATTAGAAATTAACACTGTCAGGAAACATTATCTCTGTGAAATACACAGAACACATGTCAATGACTAATGTTCACGTGACCTTGGTAACCTCAGGTTTTGGCGTTAGGAAGCCGTCATACCTTAACTTATCTCCTGATCATAGAATGTCAATGTAGTTTTGGTAAGCGGGTCCTGGTTTTGAACTTTGGGGGAACAGTTCATTCACACGGGGGAGAGTGTGACAGTGTGACGCAACTGTCCTTCTTGTCACAAGCGGTAGCTGTGCATTGATAGAGTTACCTCCCTGCCAAAGCGTGAACTTTTTGTTGTAGCTCGACATATCTTACCGAACGTTCTTCAGGGGTAGACTGTAGAATTTACAGAAAAAGCGTAGGCACGACCACCCCCTCCCTCCCCCCCCCACACACACACACAGAGTTTAAACAGAACATACACGCACGCACACACGTACACGCGCATGCACGCACGCAACACAATGTTCCTAATCACTGTCATCATGACAGTTAGGGCGTCCATCACAGCGCAAATATATCGGTACACACTGCTTGTCACACACACACACACACACACACACCCACACACACACACACACACACACTCACACACACACACACACACTCACACACACACACACACACACATACACACACACACACTCATACAGTACAGACACACCACGTTGACACATACCACAGTTGTCCTCATCACTGTGATCACTGCAGTCATTGTTTCCATCACAGCGACATGATGTCCGTACACACTGCTTGCTCCTGCATTGCCACCACTCGCCTCCAGCAGGGCACGTCCACCGGTCTGTGGACACATACGTTCACGGTAGTTTTCCCAAATGCTGAAAAACTCGTTCAATTTGAACAAATTCTTGCCCATAAGCAGGCATGCACATTCACTGACCCGTGGAAGCATTGTTAAAGAGACAGAAAGACTATCAGAAAAAGTAAAACAAACAGACACACACATTAGCACACACACGTACACGCGCGCGCGCGGGCACCTTGACACAAAAACAAACACATACACAAACAAACAAACATTGGTACACGCACAATATGCAATCAATCAATCAAATTCGCTGACACACACACACACACACACACACACACACACACACACACACACACACACACACACACACACACACACTCTCTCTCACACACACATGCACACTCACTCACACACACACACACACACACACACACACACACACACACACACACACACACACACACACACACACACACACACACACGGAGCCTTTAGTCATGATATGCACAGGCAGACAAACAGACAGACAGACAGACACACACACACACACAGAAACCAGCTTGATAAGTTAGATACAAGCTTAGTGTGAAGCATAATTACCTTTCAAAGATGTTCTTCATTTTAAGCATAATGTTTAGCGACAAACACCATAAACTGTATATTGTTGGAATCAGCTAATGAAAAGGAACAGAGAAAGAATAGTTGTATGCGTTTTCTTCAAACAATAAAGAAATTCGCTATTTAACGTTTTCTTCATTTCAAGCCCATTTTTCAATCAAACACAACAAAACTATATATCTTCGGGTACAGGAGGCAATACATAATACAAGTATGTGACCTTAATGCTTCAAATATCGACTTTTAAGTAATCGACACATTTGGCTAACTTTGAGAGAACATTTCATAAACGAAATGTTAAGGTACCGAGCTGAAATGCAATCCCATAGTCTGCACTTAGTCGAAGATCATGTAACGAACATTGCAAACAAATTGATGGAAAACTGTAGCCGTAAGGGTGCCGCCTCTACTTTTGCAAACTGTCAAATATGACGTCATCAAATAGTCCAATCCAAAATCGGCTAAAAACCTTTCCAGCAAATGCTCCCAGAAATGTTTGTACAACGTTTCATCACAATCCCTCCAGTAGTTTTTGAGAAAGACACACACAGACACACACACACACACACACACACACACACACACACACACACACACACACACATACATTGGGAGACAAACCTCGCTCCCCGCTCAATGTTAAGACATTCAGTCATTACTTGACTGATAATATAAACTCAGGAGCAGAGTGATAAGATAGGAATATGAAAACACATTGCTACGGGACTTGACTTTTGCAGGTAAGGGAACTGATCGTAGTATGTGAACAGGACTGCACCAATTCAGTCTGGTTGCACTCGCATCAAAGCGCGAAAGAGATCATCGTCCAAGTGAATTACAATAACATTGATAGGCTTCCATTTACAACTTCTCGGTTTTCATCGTGGATTGACGCCCTCCCAAAGCAACATTGAAGCCCTTCGCTCCGTTGATCTCCAATGATGCTTGCATCGGTCGTGAATCCACGATGACAAGTTTCAAATGGAAGCATATCAATGTATAATTATTAAGCGTTAATTTATATTTATCAGGTGTTCGTGTTTAACTATGTTTTTTGCGCTAGTAAGCCGAGGACATAACTGAAAATTAGTAATTAACACTGTCAGGAAACATTATCTCTGTGAAATACACAGAACACGTGTCAATGACTAATGTTCACGTGACATTGGTAACCTCAGGTTTTGGCGTTAGGAAGCTGTCATACCTTAACTTAATCTGCTGATCATAGAATGTCAATGTAGTTTTGGTAAGCGGGTCCTGGTTTTGAACGTTGGGAGAAAAGTTCCTTCAAACGGGGGAGAGTGTGACAGGGTGACGCAACTGTCCTTCTTGTCACAAGCGGTAGGTGTGCATTGATAGAGTTATCTCCCTGTCAAAGTGTGAACTTGTTGTAGTAGCTCGACTTATCTTACCGAACGTTCTTTAGGGGTAGACTGTAGAATTTACAGATAAAGCGTAGGCACGACCTTCCCCCCCCCCACACACACACACACAGTTTCAACGGAACATACACGCACGCACACACGTACACACGCATGCACGCACGCAACACAATTTTTCCTAATCACTGCCATCTTGACAGTTAGGGCGTCCATCACAGCGCAAGTATATCGGTATACACTGCTTGTCACACACACACACACACACACACACACACACACACACACACACACACACACACACACACACACACACACACACACTCTCATACACACACACACACAAACACACTCACATACACACACATACGCATGCACACACACACATACATACACACACACACTCTCATACAGCACAGACACAAACACACACACACACACACACACACACACACACACACACGCACACACACACACACACACGCACGCACACACACACACACACACACACACACACACACACACATACACACATACTCTCATACAGTACTGACACACCACATTGACACATACCACAGCTGTCCTCATCACTGTCATCACGACAGTCATTGTACTTATCACAGCGGTGTGATGTCCATACACACTGCGTGTCACTGCACTGCCACCACTCTCCTCCAGCAGGGCACGTCCACCGGTCTGTGTAAACATACAATCACGGTAGTTTTTACCACCTGCTGAAAAACTCGTCACAGCGCTGAAATAACCAAACACACTGAATGTTATTGTTGCACTTCAACTGTTCTGCTGGACAGCTCCATTGATCTGTGGAGAACAGTGAATTAAGGACGAGGCTTTGGATGAAGAATCTGAAGCATTTTAGATAATAGAAGATAAAAGATAAACACATACACGCAAACAACAACAACAAAAAGAGAGCACTTGGGGGGGGGGGGGCGTTCAAAAACACAAAGTGTTTGTACTGTATGTAAAAGCCCCAAAACTGATGGTTAAAGGGAGGAGGAATGGACCTTGGAACTGTATTGAATCCCTCTCATGCCCTTCGAACCCCTGCAAGATGCTCAACACAGACTACGGTCTGGGGCTCGCAGTTTCCACAGTTATATTTGTATCTGAAAACAAACTTCATTTCCCTCGTATTTAATTCGACACAAAATATACATTGAGCATAAATAGATTAATCAGTTGACAAGTATATCATTAGAAATATTGATATATACTGTTCAAAAAAAGAAACGCATAGCTTGTAATATTTGGTTAATTTAGTTATATGGCTACAAGGATATCCACCAAACTGCAGAAAATGTTTATCTGGTCGTCGACCTTTCGTCCATTGCCACAAGTGAGCTCTGCACGTGACGCATGCGTTATCAGTGGCTACAATGTCAAAATTGCTCATTTGGCATG